>NW_016999916.1:0-1220 GCF_001483705.2 Eufriesea mexicana | reverse complement strand
CGTTCCGCTTGACGCTGGGTAGGGCACCAGTAGTGTTCGCGGCACGTTAGGTTGAGTTAGGATACGCTTGGTCATGTTAAGGTTGGCTAGGTTAGGAGGGGCTAGCCTTGTCTGTAGTAATGTAGTCTGCTACTAGTTGGATTTCTGCGCCATACAGTGCCCTAATACTTTCAGCTTGACTCAGGGAACGACAGCAAATGTGGCCTCGGCGCGTTGTGATGTGTCAAGATACCTTCGGTTTAGATGGGTCAGGTTATTTTGCTTCGGGCAACTTTAACCTTCTTGCTGTATGCTGCTATTCGGATGATTTCTGCGCTGTACTGTGCTCTAGTATGTCCTGCTTTGCTTTAGGGAGGGCAACAATAGCGGTCTCGGCAAGTTTGGTTAAGTCAGGCTATGTTTGGTTATGTTACTATCCTCTAGTCTAGGAGAAGATAGCTATGCCTTTAGTGCCATAGACTACTATTGGGTGGATTTCGGCTACCTTCAGTGCTATAATATTTTCAGCTTGCCTCTGGCAAGGCCAGCAATAGTGCTCTGGGCACGTTGTGATGTGTGAGGTTTCGTTCGGATAGGTTTGGTGAGGCCAAGTTTTGTAAGGATAGCTTCAACTTTTGGTTCTACACTGCTACACGGTGGATATCTGCGCTCTACTGTGCTCTAGTAAGTCCTGCTTGGCTCTGGGTAGGCCAGTTATAGTGCTCGCGGCACGTAAATGTAAGTTTCGATACGCTCGGTTATGTCACTATCCTCTAGGTTTGGAGAGGATAGCTATACCTTTAGTGCTATAGTGTGCTACTTGGTGTATATCTGCGCCCCTCTGTACTCTAATATTTTCTGCTCGGCTCTGGGAAGGCCAGCAATAGTGGCCTCAGCACGTTACGTTTAGTGAGGTTACGTTCGGTTCGGTTGGTTTACGCTATGTCTGGCTAGGATAGCTTTAACTTTTCTGCTCTACACCACTATTCGGCGGACTTCTGCTCTCCACTGTGCTCGAGTGTGTCCAGCTTGGCTCTGGGGAGGGCAGCAATAGCGGTATCGGCGTGTTAGTTTGAGTTAGGCTACGTTCGGTTATGTTGCTTTATTTTGGGTTAGGTTTGAGTAGCTTTGACTATTCTGATATACATTGAGATTCTATGGATTTCTGAGTTCTACCCTCAACCAGTGTGTTCTGCTTGGCTCTGGGGTGGCCAGAAAGTGTGGCCCCTGCACGTTATGCT
>NW_016999915.1:0-1339 GCF_001483705.2 Eufriesea mexicana | reverse complement strand
TTTTCAATATACATAACAGGAAATTTTACATTTTCCTTTATCCAATAAAAATTTTCGGAAACTAAAATTTCTTTAAACAAGTTTCTAAACGATTCGAGTACTCAGTTATATTTCTTCCATTAAACAAAACAATTTTTAAATAAAAATTTTGTTCGCCCTTTCACCGGTCAGGTAAACAATAGTACATATATATTTAAATAAAATATATTGCATAATTAAGAAAAATAAATATATAAAGTTTGAAAATACCTGTAACGATATTTACATTCATTTAAAGCGTATATGCAACGTATACACAACGCTTTATTTAAAGCGTATATACAACGTACACAAATATGCAGAATAACGCAGTTGCTTCCGAATACGAAACTATGCACTTATTAATGGATACTGTGAATTCTGTAAATTGCTCCCCCAAATTATGCAGAATTCGTGTACTTTCGCGCTTTCCAAAATCGATGTACTTGTTTGCACTTTCAACTATTTAATACGTATTTTAACCTATTCTGTATTATAGTATTAATAACTATTATGTAGTAAAATTTTTTTAAACATGATATATAAGAAAAATAATTAATGTAATTATTAATATAAATATTAACGTAAAATGAATATTAATTACGTACGTGTATAAAACTATACAATAATTCTTTCCTTCATTTCCAAATTAATATAAAATTTCTATCTATGTTACAGTGAAGTGACATTATTGTTACACTTATAAGAGAATTTAAGTAAAATACTATACTTATCTTACAAGAAGTCATTATAAAATTAATGATAAAATATGATTATAAATTAAATTAATATTCGTATTAATTAAATATTCATTTAAATTAAATTAATAAATGAGATCGTATAACTTGAATGACAGTCTTTTAAACTAGTTATAAGGCTTTATGCTTGTATCCTATCTAGTAAGAATATTTTCAGTGTTCCACTTATAAGGAGAGTGCAAATTTTTCGGGTCATTGATTTAGTTATGCAATTCAAGAATATATATCATTATAGCCGCCACTACTCGATACTTTTTGAGATATTTATGATTAAAGTTTTATTACTTCTATGCTTATAGATTTATCTGTAGTAATTTCCAAGTGGCGTTGTGGCTTAATAGGGACATCCCAAAGTTCCTATGAATCAGGTCCGGGGTTCGATTCCTGAACGGTGTAAGTCTTTGTATTAACATAACCTCCAGTTGTAAGTAAATAGTTTTAAATTATGAGCCACTATTTTTCCACTTTTTATTAGTGATAGCAGAGTTTGGTTGTGAAAGGACAATATTCTGTTGAAATAAAGAGGCACATGCAACAGTAGAAAAATATTGGACTCATAGAAT
>NW_016999914.1:0-3984 GCF_001483705.2 Eufriesea mexicana | reverse complement strand
GAGTACACTGTAGCTGGTGACCCCAGAGCCAAGCAGAAAATATTAGAACACAGAAGAGCGCAGTACTCCGCGGACTACAGTGTATAGCACAAAAGTCTAAGCTACCCTGTCCTAGAGTCACCACACGTACCAGAGGCAAACATAGCACAACTCAACCTAACGCGCCGGGACAACTATTGCTGGACTCCCCAGCACCAACCATAATATACTGCAGCTCAGCAGAACGCAGAAATCCACCGCATTGCAGAGTATGGCACAAAGGTCTGACATAACCTGACCCAACCTGACATAACCTAAGCCATCGGAACGTAGTTTAACTCAACACAGCGTGACGTGACCAATATTGCTGGCCTCCCCAGATCCAAGCAGAGCATATTAGGGTACAGCTGAAAGCAGAGGTCCACCGAATTGCAGTGTACGGCGCAAAAGTACAGGTTAGTTTATTCTAACCTAACCAAATGTAACATAATCATACGTAACATGTCTGCAACTAACGAGCCGAGACCACTATTACTGGCCCCGCAGAGGAAAGCAGAATATACTGGAGCACAATAGAACGCAGAAGTCCGCCGAATATCAGTATATGGCACAAAAGTGAATTATACCCTAACCTAACTTGACGTAACCTAACCTATACAGACGTAGAGGACCTCAACCTAGAGTGACGAGACCAATATTGCTGGCCTCCACAGAACCAAGCAGATTATACTACAGCACAGCGGAGCTCCAAGACCAACCGAATTTCAGTGTATGGCACAAAAGCCGTAGATATACAGGCCTCACATGTCCTAACACAGTCTAAGCGAACGCACCAGAGCACAAACTAACGTGCCGCGGCCACTGCTTCTGGCCTCTCCACAGCCAAGCGGAATGAAGTATAGCACAGTAGGTCACAGAAGTCCACAGATTAACAGAGCATAGCTCGGAAGCCAAAGCGACCCTTACGAAATGTAGCCTATCCTAACATATCCAATCGTAACACAACCCAACCTGATGTGCCACGAACTCTATTGCTCCCCTCCCAAGAACGAGCGGAGTGTGGTAGTGCAATGTAGAGCGTGGGCATCCTCTAAATAGCAGCGTATGGCACAAAAGTCTAAGCCACTCTATCCTAACCTAACCATACGTAACATAACCCAAGGTAGCATAGCTCATACTATCGCGCCGAGATGCTATCGCAGGCCTCCACAGAGCACAGCAGAGCGCAGAAACCCATCACAGTGCAGTGTAAAGCACAAATGTCAAACGTAACCCGACCTAACTTGACTTAACTTAACCTACCCAACATAACGTGACAAGACCAATATTGCCAGCCTATCCATCGCCCAGCAGAGCATACTAGAGCACACTGGAGCGCAGAGGTCCACCGAATATCGGTGTGTAGCGCAAAAGACATAGTAGTAAATCCTAACCTATCCAAATGCAACATAAGCAAACGTAGCCAAGCTCAAACCAACGTGCCGATACCACTACAGCTGGCCTCCCCAGAGCCAAGCAGAATATGCTAACCTAACCTAACCTAGCCTAACTAAACGAGGCCTAACTCAACCTGAAGTTCCGCTGCCGGTATTGCCCGCCTCTCCAGAGACGAGCAGAGTGTAGCAGCGCAACGTGTTGTGCAGGAGTCCATCGAATAGCAGTGTGAAGCAAAGAAGCCTGAGAGAACCTGATCAAGCCTTACTAGCCTACCCTAGCAAAAAGTAAAATAACTCAACCAAACGGACCGTGACCACTATTACTGGCCACACTAGAGCCAAGCAGAAGATATTGGAGAGCAGTTGGCTGCAGAAATCCAGCGTATGGCAGTGAATATCGCGAATGTCTAAGATATTCCATCCTAACGTGACCATTCTTGTCGTATGCAAACGTGGCCTGACTAAACCTAACGCGACGAGACCGCTATTGTTGGCCTGCCCAGAGCTAAGCAGAGAATATTAGAACGCAATAGAGCGCAGAAGTCGGAGAATAGCAGTGTTTAGCGCAGACGTCTAAACTATCCTGTACTAACCTCACCAAACGTAACATAACCAAACATGGCATAGATAAACCTAACGTGTCGAGACTACAATTGCTGGCCGTGACAGAGACAAGCAGAATGTATTGGAGCACATTACAGCACAGAAATCCACCGCATTACAGAAAGTGGCACAAAAGCCGTACGTAACAAAACCTAGCCTGACCTAATCTAACCTAACCATACGCAGCATAACCCACAATGACGTGTCGCGGCCACTGCCCTGGCTTCCCCAGAGCGAAGAAGAATGTAGTAGTGCACAGTAGATCACAGAAATCTGCAGAAAATCAGTGTAAAACGCAAATGTCAATGTAGCCTATCCTAACCTAGTCAAACGTGACATATCCAAACGTATTCTAACTCGATCTAACAAGGAGAGACCACAACTGCTGGCCTCCACAGAGACAGCACAATGTACTAGAGCACAGTAGAACATCGAAATACACCGAATAATAGTGAATGGCACGAAAGTAGAAGCTATGCTAACAAAACGTAGCCAAACCTAGCCAAACCAATCGTAACCTAACGGAACCTAACGTGCTGAGACCGTTATCACTGGTCAGGCCAGAGGCAAGCAGAGCATATTAGAGCAAATTAGGGCGCAGAAATCCACCGAATAGCAGTGTATGTTACGAAAGTCGAGGATAGCCTAACCTAACCTGGCCCAACCTAGCATAACCGAACGTGGCATAAGTCAACATAAAGCCGCAACCGCGGTTGTTGGCCACCACAGGGCAAAGCTTAATATAGTAGAGCTCAGTAGAGTGCAGAAATCCACGGAGTATCAGTGTACGTCACGAAAGTCGCAGCTACCCTCTCCTAACATAACCAAGCGTAACAGTATCCAATCCAAAGCGGCGAGACCACTATCGCTGGCCTACGCAGAGCCAAGCAGAATATACTGGGGTACAGCAGAGCGCAGAAACCCACCGAATAGCAGCGTATAGCATAAGAGTCAAAGCTGCCCCTCCCTAACGTAGCCAAACGTAAAGTAACCAAACATGACGTAGCGCAGCCTAACGTGCCCAGAATGCAATTGCTGGTTTCTCAGAGCCGAGCAGGGCGTATTTGAGCAACCTAGAGCGCAGAAAGCTGCCGCATTTCAGTGAAGAGCACAAAAGTCGAAGTTATGCAAACCTCATCTGATCTAACGCAAATGAACCAAACGAGCCAGGACCGCTACTGCTGGCGTCACCGGAGCCAAGCAGAACGTACTAGAGGAGAGTAGAGCACAGAAATCCATAGAATCGCGGAGTACAGCAGAAAACACTAAGCTATCCGAACCTAACCCAAACTAATACAGCCTAACCGAGTGCAGCCTTACTCAAAATAACGTGCCGCTAACACTATATCAGGCCTCCCTAGGGCCAGTCAGAATTGTAGAGCACAGTAGAGCGCAGAAGTCCTCCGAGTAGCAGTGCATAGCACAAAAGTCAAAACCACCCTCTACTAACCTAACCAAGCGTAACCTAGCCATACGTAACGTAATTCACCCTAACGTGACGTGACGTCTATTGCAACTGCCACGAGGGCCATGCAGACTACATTAGAGGACAGTAGAGCGCATGAATCAAATGAATAGCGGCGTATAGCGCAAGAGTCGAAAATATCCTATGCCAGCCTAACCAATTGTATCATAACCAAACTTAACATAACTGAATCTATCGTACAGCGACCACAATTGCTCGCCTCACAGGGACAAGCAGCAGACATTAGAACACGGCAGAGCGCAGATATCTACCGATTAGCTGTGTATAGCACAAGAATCAAAGCTACCCTGCCCTAACCTAAACAAACGTAACGTAACCAAGCATAACGTGACTCGAACTAACGTGCCGAGACCGCAATTGCTGTCTTCCCAAGAGCCAAGCAGAACGTATTAGAGCGCAGTGGAGCGCAGAAATTCACCGAATTGCAGAGCTTAGCACAGGAGCCAAAGATAACCTATCCCATACTAACCACGCGTAACG
>NW_016999913.1:0-661 GCF_001483705.2 Eufriesea mexicana | reverse complement strand
GTTCACTTAGGTTACGTTTGGTTTGTCTAGGTTGGGAATGTTTGCTTAGGGTTTCTTTGACTTTTGTGGTGCGCACTGTGATTCGGTGGATTTCTGCGCTCCATATTGCTCTACCATACCCTGCTCGACTAAGGGGAGGCGCGAAGTAGCGGTCACACCACGTTTGGTTTAGTTACGGTATGCTCGGTTAGGATGGGTTAGATTAAGTTTGGTTAGGGTAGCTACCACTTTCGCGCCATACATCGCTATTGGTTTGGTTTCTGCGATCGACTCTGCTCTACTGTATTCCACTTGGCTCTGGAGAGGCCAGGAACAGTCTTCTCGGCACGTTACGTTGAGCTATGCCACGCGTGGTCAGGTATTGTTAACCTGTGTTTGGTTAGCACAGCAATGACTCTTGTGCTGTACACTGCGACATTATGGGTTTCTGCGACCTACTGTACATTATTTTTTTGGCTCGACCATGGGGATGCCAGCAATGATGTTCGCGATACGATAGGTTTAGTTTTGTTACGTATGTTTATGATAAGGCTGTATAAATTTGGATAGGGAAGCTTTGACTTTTGCGCTATACACAGCTACTCAGTGGATTTCTGCACAGTAGTGTGCTTTAGTATGTTCTGCTTGGTCCTGGGGGCCAACAATGGTAGTCCCTCTCACT
>NW_016999912.1:552-1197 GCF_001483705.2 Eufriesea mexicana | reverse complement strand
AGTCATGTTGAGTCAGGCTACGTTCTGCTATGTTGGTTTGGGCTATGCTTGGTTGGGGTAGCTTTACCTTTTGTGCAGTACACTACTATTCAATGGATTTCTGCGCTCTACTGTACACTTGTAGGACCAGCTTGGCTCTGGGGAGGGCAACAATAGAGGTTGCTGCACGTTAGGTTGAGTCACGATATGCTTGGCTATGTCTGTTGCATTGGGTTAGGTTTGGTTATCTTCGACTTTTCTGATATGCACTGCGAGCATATGGACTTCTGCATTCTACTCTCCACTAATGTATCCGGCTTGGCCCTGGGCAGGCCAGCAATAGTGGTCTCTGCCGCTTATGTTTAGCCAAGTTACGTCCTGGTATGCTTTGTCAGGCTAAGTTTGGTCAAGATAGCTTCAACTTTTGTGCTGTACACTGCTATTCCGTGGATTTCTGTGATTCAGTGTGCTCTAGTATTTGCTGCTTAGATCAGGGTTGGGCAGCGACAGCGGTCGCGGCACGTTAGGTTGCGCTACGCTACGTTGTGTTGTGTTCTGTTTGTTTGGGTTAGGTTTGGGTAGCTTCGACTTTTCTGATATACACAGCGATTTTTTGGACCTCTGAGTTCTACTCTCCACTTATGTGTTCCGCTTGGCTCTGGGGCG
>NW_016999912.1:0-541 GCF_001483705.2 Eufriesea mexicana | reverse complement strand
AGTAATGGTGGTCGCGGCACGTTAGGTTGAGGTAGGATACGTTTGGTTATATTATGATTGGTTTGGTTAGGGGAGTATATCTTTGACTTTAGTGCTATAGTCTGGTATTAGAGGGACATCTGCGCCTTACGGAGCTCTAATATCTTCAGCGTGGCTCTGCGTGGCCAGCAATAGTGGTCTCAGCACGTTAAGTTGAGTCAGGTTATGTTCGGTTAAGTTGGGTCAGGCTAATTTTGGACAGGGTAGCTTCAACTTATTTGCTGTACACTGCTATTCGATGGATTACTGCGCTCTACTGTGCTCCAGTTTGTCCTGCCTGGCTCTGGGAGTGGCAGCAATAGCGGTCTCGTCGTGGTAGGTTGTGCTAAGCTATGTATGGTTATGCACTGTTGGTTTGGGTTAGGTTTGGCTGGCTCTGACCTTTCAGATATACACTGCGATTATATTGATTTCTACGTTCTACTCCCTGCTAATGAGTTCTGCTAGGCTCTGTTGTGGCCAGCAATAACGGTTGCGTCACATTCGGTTCAGTTAGGTTACC
>NW_016999911.1:0-660 GCF_001483705.2 Eufriesea mexicana | reverse complement strand
TCTTGTGCTACACACTGCGATTCTATGGAATTCGGCACTCTACTCTCCTCTAATACGTCCTGCCTGATTCTGGGGATGCCAGCAAGCGTCGTCTCCGCACGTTAGTTTGCGTTGCGTTACGTTTGGTTACGCAACGTTTGGCTAGGATAACATAGGATAGCTTTGACATTTGTGCTATACACTGCAATTCGGCGGACTTTGGCGCTATACATTGCGCTGCTATACTCCGCCCGACTATCGGGAGGCCAGCAATATTTGCCTTGGCATGCTAGTTTGTGTTATGTAACGTTTGGATTGCTAAGGTTAGATAATGTTTGGTCAGGATATCTTGGAATTTCGTGCTATACACGGTTATTCGGTGGATTTCTGCCCTCATCTGTGCTCCACTGTATTCTGCTTTGCACTTGGGAGCGCAGCAACAGTTGTTGCGGCCCGTTATGTTGAGCTATGCTACATTTGGTTTGGTTATGTTTGTTTGAGCTAGGTTCGGTTAGCCTTGATTTTCTGCTGTACACAGCGATTTTGCGGATATCTGTGCTCCTCTCCTACAATATGTTACGCTCGGCAAAGTGGAGGCCAGCAATGGCGGTCGCAGCGCGTTAAGTCGAGTTAGGTTACGGTTGGTCATGTTGCGACATGTAAGGTTGGGATAGGACATCA
>NW_016999910.1:0-1295 GCF_001483705.2 Eufriesea mexicana | reverse complement strand
TTGATATAATATATATAAATATATAATAACATAATTTAATGTAATAGTAACATTACGATGTAATTTAATATTATTAATAGTTATTAATAATATAAATTTAGTATGATAATGATACAATAATATAATGTAATATAATAGTAACATTACGATGTACAATAATTTAATATCGTCAATAATTATTAATAACATAAATTTAATATGACAATAGCACAAATATAATTTAATGTAATATTAATATTACGATATAATTTAATATCGTTGATAATTATTAATAATGTAAATTTAATATGACTATAATACAAAAATATAATTTAATGTAATAGTAACATTACGATGTAATTTAATATCGTTAATAATTATTAATAATATAAATTTAGTATGATATTATCACAATAACATAATTTAATGTAATAATAACATTACGATGTAATTTAATATTGCTAATAATAGTTAATAATATAAATCTAATATGATACTAACAAAATAATATAATTTAATGCAATAATATTACAGCAATATTATTAAATATATACATATTAGTATAACAAATATAAACATTTAGCATAATATGATGGTATATCAATAAATGTTATATAATGACAAATGTTTTAACGTGACAGAAGGAAAATTTAAAAAATAAAAAAGAATATAAAAAGATGTATACATGTAAATGAATGTTATATTATCAAATTTATGTTTTCCTTCTTTCCCTTTTTTTTCCTAATTTTAATTTAATGATATGAAATTAAAAATGTATGATGCTATTTAAACAGTACACAATGAGTTCAGTTTTCTTATAGAAAAGAATAAAATAAATTCTTCCTTCCTTTGCATCAATTTTATCATATATCAATAAACTTTTACTTGAAAAGTCTTTCTAGCAAATTATGTAAATCAGCACAAGCACTGCAATGACTGATTTATATATCACTCAGTATTTGATAAGAATCAGATATACCAAAATTAATCAAGATTAATCAAGATCATCGAAGCCCGATTAATCAAGATACCACTGTACTCTGAATAATCGATATCCATCGACCAAATATGCTAAACAACATACAACTACCTGTGATTCATATACATATATATATCTACATATATATATAATAATACAAATTTTTAACTATTGAAGTTTGATATGATATATATTGTATTATTATGTCATCATATCAACATATATAACTACCTGTGATTCATATACATATATATCTACATATGTGGAATAGTACAAATTTTTAACTATTGAAGTTTGATATGATATATATTGTATTATTATGTAATCATATCAAACT
>NW_016999909.1:0-1122 GCF_001483705.2 Eufriesea mexicana | reverse complement strand
GAGTGCCGAATTCCATAGAATCGCAGTGTGTAGCACAAGAGACGAAGCAATCCTACCCTAACCAAGCAAAACGTAACACAACCGAGCGCAACATAACTCAAGCTATCGTGCTGAGGTCACTATTTCTGGCCTGCCCGGAACCGAGCAGAACATACTAGAGCAGAGCAGAACGCAGAAATCCACGGTATAGCAGTGCATTGCAGAAAAGTCGAAGCAACCCTATCCTAACCTAGGCAATTGTAACATAACCTAACGTTTGTTACCTCTACCTAACGAGCCGCGACCATTACTGCTGGCTTCCCCATAACCTAGCAGAACATATTACAGGAGAGTAGGGCGCAGGAATCCATAGAGGCACACTTTATAGCTCAGAAGTCAAAGCCACCCTATCCTATGCTAATCAAACGTAACAAAAACGAACGTTACATAACAAAACCTAACGGGCCGAGACCACTACTCTTGGCCTCCCCATTGCCAAGCAGAATGTACTTGAGCACAGTAGAGCGCAGAAGGCCACCCCACTGTAGGGCATAGCGCAAGAGTCGAAGGCAGCTTAACCCAACTTTACATTCCTTATCATAACAACACGTTGCATAACTCAACATAACATGCCGACGACAATGTTGCCGGCCCCTCCAGACCAAGCAGAGCATATTATACCACAGTAGAACACTCAAATCCACCGAGTAACTGTGTACAGCGCGAAAGTCGAAGCTACCCTAACCGAACATAACCCAGCCTAACCTAACCAGACACATACTACCTCAATATAACGTGCTGCGGCCACTGCTGCTGGCATCCACCGAGCCAAGCAGAATATAGTAGAGCACAGTAGATCGGAGAAATCCACCGTATAACAGAGTATAGCACGAAATCCAAGCCACGCAAGCCAAACTTAAGCTGACACAACCTAACAGAAGGTAAACTAACATAACCCAACGTGCCACGACAACTAATGCTGGCCTCTCCAGAATCGAGCAGGGTATAGTAGCAATGTAGAGCGCTGAAACCCAGCGAACAGCAGTGTATATCACAAAAGGCAATGCTACCACATACTAACCTAACCAAACGTAACATAGCCATAGGTAACATAACACAACCTAACGCTACGACATCACTATT
>NW_016999908.1:0-1165 GCF_001483705.2 Eufriesea mexicana | reverse complement strand
GAATATACTCGTAATATTACAATTATTATTTAATTGTGTGTGTGTGTGTGTATTGTACTATTTACTTCATTTATAAGAAATAATATAATTACACTGATCTCACGATGAAGTGAAAAATTCCTGTTTCATTTAACTTAGGTATTATTTATATTTAAAAAGCAGAGTTATTGTAAAATTAATCAACTACATTATTAATTAATATAACAACTGTAATATTATCAACAGATTTATAATTAAATATAATTAAGCTATTTGCAATCAAGGTAGATGCTAAATGTAACAGTAAAATATGAAAGAAAAACAATATTCCACATAGTGTATATATATATATATATCCAACTGAATAAATTAATAAAAATCCCCTAATAATTATGAATAACAATTATTAATTAAGTATTATACTTCGATGTCTCAAGACATTAAATATTAGTTTTGTATAGCAAACAAGTTTATTATACACAATATTTGCTATTATTTAGTCAAATATTGAGAAGCTATTTAGAGGAAGAATATTTATCAATGTATGTACAGGTAACCCTCCTATAACACGATAGATAGGTTCCTAGAAAATTCCGTGTTGTGTGAAACCGTGTTGTATGAGACCCAGAGCCAATATATAAAGGGTGGTTACGTTCCGAAAACTTACTAAAGACAAAAAAAAAAAAACAAAAATATTATTTTAATTTAACGCAACTTTAATTTAATAAATTTCTTCGTCATAATTGCTCATGTAGAAGTACAGTGTTGTGCAAAGGATTTTGCAATTTTCTTATCGTGTTATAGAATGCTGTGTTGTAGGAGGGTTTCCGTAATTTATGAATCGTGTTACAGTGAAACCGTGTTATATGAAACCGTGTTGTACGAGGGCTACCTGTACTTCTGTTTTCCTGTTATCCTATTTTTCCAATCTATTTTTTACTGTAGTCTTACTCTATATTAGGCATGAAGTTTATACAACGTCAATCCCATAATCTTTTTATCAGTATCACGATTTAACAATCGAAAAAATATTCCAACCCTTTTTCCAAAGAACGTCTTTCTTCTTTCTACAAAATCCATCGTACATATACACATACCCTAATTTCAGTTTAAATTTAATCACGATATTATCACGATTGCGATGAGAATAATTATGGCGACATTTAAATTAATGAGTTTTTCTTTT
>NW_016999907.1:0-619 GCF_001483705.2 Eufriesea mexicana | reverse complement strand
GACCTCCTCGCCTATTCTATATTCCTATCACTTTCCTGCTTTTTGAGCCCAAATCATAGATGGCGCTGATCGCAATCGAGCAATCTAAAACCACGTGACGCTATGAGCGGGAGATACAAAACAATAAAACGACATAAATCCGTATAACAGATTTTTCTCCCTTCTCTTTATTCTCTTAACATCCCGACGAACATGAAGTTACAAATGAAGGCGAGTGATTTTGTTCTTGGAAAAAAGAAAATGAAACTTCGATGGTTATATGCTTAGGTACTTTTTATTAACTTTGAAAGTTTCACATATACACGATAATTGTTAACGATATAATTCTTCTGTTCTTTTCTTGTTACTTCTAATTTATTTTTTATTCTTCCCTTCATTGCACTGAAAATATAAACATAAGATAGTCAACAAAAATTCCTGCTTTCTATAACATAGTCATAATGTAAACAATAAACTAACTTTTTCCTTTTCTTTATAATTTCAATTCTTCTTTAGTTTTTACTTCATCGTCACTTTCCTAATCGTCAATGCGGTCTTCCTTCCTCTTTTTATTTACAAGTCCAGATGGTTCAACAGCTGGTTGTGAGCTTAGTTTTGGATCAGTTAAATGATCATGAGC
>NW_016999906.1:1655-1917 GCF_001483705.2 Eufriesea mexicana | reverse complement strand
GTCAGTGCCATCTATGAGTTTAGACACGAACCTCAAGTTCTGTAAGACGTGCACAGATGGCGCCAGGAGTGCGTCTATAACCATATTACACGAAGGGCGGAATAAAGAAAACAATATATCGGTATATATAAATGACACACTTTCTCTTCCGTTCTTTTTATTCACTCAAGAACACCATAAAGTTTTTTTCTACATTCTTTAATAAGTTCAACCCAAGCAGTGATTTCAATTAGACAATCAGCATTCGCTTCTTTACTTGGCA
>NW_016999906.1:0-1025 GCF_001483705.2 Eufriesea mexicana | reverse complement strand
TTGATTTATTAGAATATAATATTCGGAGCACATAACCAGAGTTAGTAATCTATTAATATGCAGTCAGTGCCATCTATGAGTTTGGACACGAACCTCAAGTTCTGTAAGACGTGCACAGATGGCGCCAGGAGTGCGTCTATAACCATATTACACGAAGGGCGGAATAAAGAAAACAATATATCGGTATATATAAATGACACACTTTCTCTTCCGTTCTTTTTATTCACTCAAGAACACCATAAAGTTTTTTTCTACATTCTTTAATAAGTTCAACCCAAGCAGTGATTTCAATTAGACAATCAGCATTCGCTTCTTTACTTGGCACATGATAACTCTGCAAGGGTACGTCTTTTCAATGCAATTATAAAAGTTCATAAATTAATCACAGAAATTCAATAATTTGTTAATTTTTGCCTAAGTGAAGAGGACAGTGCATGGGAAAGGAGAAAAATATTGTGAAAGAACATGGGAAGCATTGTTGTGTCCATAGTGGTGTGCCTGCATTTCGCAAAAGAATGTAAGTGTTTGTGTTATCATAACCTTCAATTGTAAATAGATAACGTGAGACATACGCTATTACTTTTACATCATTTATTAGTGACTGTAGAGCCTGCTTGTAAAAAGAAAATATTCTATTGCAGTAAATGAACACGTACAACACGAGAAAAATATTGGACTTGCGGAGTATCACCAGCGTAGAATCATTAGATGTATGTATCATATGACATGCAACACAGAAATATTTGATGGTGAAATGAAGATTTAAAAAACATTGATCGTGTTGGCAGACAAGAGGGAATAAAATTAATTTCTATGATGGCTACTATAACAACGAGATATGGAGAATACAGTGAGATTGAAAGGTATGTCGTATTCCTGTACTGAATGAATATTATATCAGTGTTTGATGTTATTGATGCTAATGTATTAAGTTTCAGAATAATGGCACTGCGGTTTATAACGAAAAGAGAGAAGTTCGAATGAAAGCAAGGAGAAGAGGAAATGCAGATTATGTGATATCAAGA
>NW_016999905.1:0-1270 GCF_001483705.2 Eufriesea mexicana | reverse complement strand
TAGCTGTGACTTATGTGCTATACACTGCTATTCGGCGTATTTCTACGCTCTATGCTGCTCCTCTATACCCTGGTCGACTCTGGAGAGGCCAGTAATAGTGGTCCAGCCACATTATTCTGATTAAGGCTACGTTTGGTTATGTTACTTTTGTTTAGGGTAGGAGATGATAGCATTGACTTTTGTGCTATATACTACTATTCTGTGAACTACTGCGCTATACCGTACTCTAAGATACACTGCTTGCATCTGGGAAGGCCAGCAATAGTTGTCCCGGCACGTTAGTCTGAGTTAGGTTTCGTTTGGCTAGGTTATGTTTATTTGGGTTAGGCATGGATAGCTTTGACCTTCTTGTCGTAGAGTTTTATTTGGTGGATTTCTGCGCTCTCCTGAGCGCTACTTTGCTCTGCTCGACTCTGGGGTGGCCAGTAGTAGTGGCCGCTCTACGTGAGGTTGAGTTAAGCAATGTTTGTTTATGTTCTGTTTGCTTGTGCTAGGTTTGGGCAGCTATAAATATCCTGATATACACTGCGTTTATATGGATTATTGCCATCTCCTCTCCACTAACGTGTCCTTCGTGGCTCTAGGGAGGCCATCAAGTGTGCTCGCAGCAAGTTAGGTTGAGTTGGGTTACGTTTCGTTATGTTACGGTTGACAGGGTTAGTAGAATATAGCTTTGACTTTAGTGCCATAGTCTGCTGTTAGATGTATTTCTGGGCCCTACAGAGCTCTAATACTTTCAGCCTGTATCTAAGAAGGCCAGCAAGAGTGGTGTCGGCACGTTATGTTCTGTCAGGTTACTTCCGGTTAGCCTGGGTTATGCTAAGTTTGGTTGGATTGGCTCTAACTTTTGTTCTGTGCGCCGCTGCTAGGACCATTTCTGCGCTCTGCTGAGCTCTGGTGTGTCCAGTTTGGCTCTGGGGAGGGCAGCAATTGCTGTCTCGGCACGTTAGGCTGAGTTAGGCTATGTTTGGATATGTTTCGTCGGTTTCGGTTAGGTTTGGTTAGCTTTGACTCTTCTGATATGCACTGCGATTCTACGGATTACTGCAATCTGCTCTTCACTAGTGTGTTCTGCTTGGCTCTGGAGAGGCCATCGATAGCGGTCGTGGCACGTCAGGTTAGGTTAGGTTATGTTTTGTTAGTTTTGGTTAGGTTAGATTCGGTTACATTTGGTCAGATTCGTTTGGGTTTGTATAGTATATCCTCGACTTCTGTACCGTACACTGAAGTGCGGCGGATTTCTGCCCTCTACTGTGCTCTAGTATGTTCC
>NW_016999904.1:0-808 GCF_001483705.2 Eufriesea mexicana | reverse complement strand
CTAAATTTTCAAAGTTCTTCTTGAACTTTGCCAATTTTCCGAGAATTTATAACAAAAATGTATATTTTCTTTTTCGCAGGCTGTTACTTGTTAGCTCCATTGCACTTGGTACTCGGGATTATGGGTAACTATGGCACTGTCGAGGCTAGAGAAACGAGCAATGACTGCGGGATGGTAAAACCCAGAAAAATGGCTTTGACAATTGTATTTCATACTGTCTTCTGTATAAAACTCTACAGAATACGCTACAGTTACAGTGTAACAAATTCGTGTCAAATAAAGAATTATTTCCAAAAATTCAAGAGTATGCGTAGAAAATACACTCGGCAGCTTATTTTTAAACTTTGATAACCAATTATAATTATTCAAAAACATAAATAACTATAATTAAGAATATCAATGAACTCGGAATACTCTCGCCTAATTTGTCACGCAAGAATGATCCTCCTAACGTCCTTACTTCTTACCTAATACTTCGTTTTAGACGAATAATGTACCATTTTTACAATATTCGCAATTTTCGACAACTTGATGGAGCGACTTCGATTACGAATTCGTTTTCAAGAAACTAAACTGTACATGAAACACCGAGTGGATATTATAGATAAAAATTCCTGTTAGACAGTGTAATCAGGGCATGAAAAATTCCTGGAACTTCGGGGGTCTGTTTGGCTCGCTCAAAAACATTTCTTACCCGTCAAAATTATTCCTCTGCATAGAACTCATTACGCTGAACATGTATATAGTCTTTCATTAAAATCCAAATTTTCTGGTTAGATAGAATTTACCTACTGGAATGCTTAAACAC
>NW_016999903.1:0-1170 GCF_001483705.2 Eufriesea mexicana | reverse complement strand
GGCCATCACCAGCGTGTCGTCCGCGTAACACGTCAGGCTCAGGCCGCTGGGGAGGGGAGTGCGTAACACGGCGTCGTACGCGAGGTCCCAGAGGATCGGCCGGAGTACCAATCCCTGTGGAGCCCAGCAGTTCGTCGCCCGCACGACGGTCGAGAATCGTCCGGGATACTCGATCGAGCGCTCCGCCAAATAGTCGCGGATCACCGCCATCATGTATCGGGGAACCCTGTAGTAGAACAGGGCACACGGGATGGCGGCCCAGGCCAGGGTGTTGAAGGCGTTGGCAATATCCACACCGACCGCCAGCACCACCGGGCCCCGGTCAGCGGCAGCCTCGACAGAGTACGAACGCGCTTGGTCGCGTCGATCGTCGACCGACCCTGCCGGGATCCGAACTGCCTGACGCTGAGACCGGGAACCACGTCCGTTAAATGCTCTCGGAGGCGGGCAGCTAGAACGCGTTCGAAGAGCTTGCCCGTCTCGTCGAGCAGGTATATCGGCCGGTAAGCCTTCGGAGAGTTCCGCGGCTTGCCTATTTCCGGGATCAGCACGACCCTCGTTCTATTCCAAAATGCCGGGAAGAGACCGGTCCTGAGGCAGCTGTCGAACAGCCGTCGCACACGTTCACCCCCACGCTTCCAGGGCCAGGGCAAATGCTCGGCCTGGGATGCCGTCCGTTCCGGGGGCGGTGCTCCTCGCCCCGTCCTAACGACCGCACGGCCCAACTACTCGCGCGAGACCCCCAGAACGTCGGAACGTCCGACCAGTTCCGACCGCACTGCAGCGGGTTGCACCCCCTCCTGCGCCACCGCCGTGAAGAGGGTGTCGATCACACGCCGCAGGAGCTCGGGGTCCATACGCTCGGTCACGGGGCGCGCCCATGCCCTTAACTTTCCCATTACTAATTTATCGGGGCGACCCCACGGATCGTCTTCGAGCGGCGCGAGGAGTTCGTCCCGATGCCGTGATTTGGCTCCGCGAATCTCCCTCCGGATCGGTACTCGCGAAAGTGGCACGCGATGTGCTCGGCGGACACCGTGCGTCCTCGACGCCGCGCCCGGATTTACTGGCTCCGGGCGAGCACGCAGAGCTCCCGGAGCTGCGCGATTTCGGCCGACCACCAGTGCACTGCAACCCTCGAAGGTGGCTCCCTGACCTACGGCATGGCCA
>NW_016999902.1:0-1676 GCF_001483705.2 Eufriesea mexicana | reverse complement strand
TTCCGTCCATCCACCCATCCATTCACCCACTCACACATCCATACGACCATACATCCATACATCGATTCATCCATACATCCGTACATCCATTCATTCATCCACCAATCCATCGATCCATCCATGCATACATGCACACATCAGTAAACAGATCCATACATACACGCATACATTCTTCCATACATATATCCATACAAACTCTCTTACATACATCCATACATGCATCCATACGAACATCCATACATACATCCATGCATACATCCATACAGCAATCCATTCTTCCATACATCCACACATCCATACAACAATCCATCCATCAATCCAACCATACATCCATACATACATCAACATATACAATCATACATACACCAATACATTCGTCCATACATACATCCATACATACGTCCTTCCATACATCCATACATACATATATACATAGGTCCGTCCAAACATCCACACATACACCCATACATTCATCCACCCGTGCATACAGCCATCCATCCATACATACATCCATCGTTGCTTCCATCCTTCCATGCGCCCATCCATCCATGAGTCCACCAATCCACGCATCCATCGATGCATACAGCCATACATACATCCACATATCCACACATACATGCATACATCCAAACATGCATGCACACATACATACATCCATACATGCATACATCCATACATGCATACCTCCATACATCCATCCATCCATGCATCCACCCATCCATCCATCCATGCATCCATACAAACATCAATACACAGATCCATGTATATATGCATACATTCGTCCATACATACGTCCATACATACATTCTTACGTACATCCATACATACATCCATACATACAGCCATACAAACATCTACACATACATCCATGCATACATCCATGCATACATCGATACAAACATCCATACATACATCCGTTCTTCCGTCCATCCACCCATGCATTCAACCACCCACACATCCATACATCCATGCATCCGTACATCCATACATGCGTTCATCCGTACATCCATACATGCATACATCCATACCTACGTAACTCAAATACTCATTCGTCCATACATACATCCATACATACGTCCTTCCATACATCCATACATACATATATACATAGGTCCGTCCAAACATCCACACATACACCCATACATTCATCCACCCGTGCATACAGCCATCCATCCATACATACATCCATCGTTGCTTCCATCCTTCCATGCGCCCATCCATCCATGAGTCCACCAATCCACGCATCCATCGATGCATACAGCCATACATACATCCACATATCCACACATACATGCATACATCCAAACATGCATGCACACATACATACATCCATACATGCATACATCCATACATGCATACCTCCATACATCCATCCATCCATGCATCCACCCATCCATCCATCCATGCATCCATACAAACATCAATACACAGATCCATGTATATATGCATACATTCGTCCATACATACGTCCATACATACATTCTTACGTACATCCATACATACATCCATACATACAGCCATACAAACATCTACACATACATCCATGCATACATCCATGCATACATCGATACAAACATCCATACATACATCCGTTCTTCCGTCCATCCACCCATGCATTCAACCACCCACACATCCATACATCCATGCATCCGTACATCCATACATGCGTTCATCCG
>NW_016999901.1:0-610 GCF_001483705.2 Eufriesea mexicana | reverse complement strand
CATGTTTCTGACAGTTGTGGTATACACTGCAATTTGGAGGCTTTCTGCACTCTACTGTGCTCCGGTACATTCTGCTGTCCTCTGGGGATGCAAGCAATTGTGGCCTCGGCACGTTAGGTTGAATCGCAACGCGTTCGGTTTGTTTGGATTACGTTGCGTTAGGTTAGGATAGCTACAACTTTTGTGCTATGCACTTCTATTCGTTGGATATCTACGCTCTTCTGTGCCCTAATATGTTCCGCTTGTCTCTGTGGAAACCAGCAATAATGTTTGTGGCACGCTTGGTTGAGATATGTTACGTTCGGCTTGGCTAGGATAGGAGAGGTTTGGTCTGGATAGCTTCGACTTTTGTGCTATACACTGCTGTTCGGTCGATATCAGACCTCTGAATTGCTCTACTAGCATCTGCTTGTATTTGTGGAGCCCATTAATAGCGGTCGTGGCACGTTTGTTTGGGTTATGTTACGTTCGGTTAGGATAGGTTAGATTCAATTTGGTTAGGATGGCTGCTTTGTGCTATACACTGCAAATCGGTGGGTCTCCGCGTTCCACTAAGCTCTAACATGTTCTGCTTGCCTCTGGGGTGGCAGCAATATTGGTCTCGTCACGT
>NW_016999900.1:0-5982 GCF_001483705.2 Eufriesea mexicana | reverse complement strand
AGTTGCCCAATATTAATTTGGCGGGCAACACGTGTCGTAGTCGCGAGACAGCCTTACAACCCGCCGGAAACACGAGTGTTTCGATCGTGACGCGACGCGACATCAGTCAGACATCAATTTGTTATCAGACAGTCAATTAGTTCACAAGACGAAGTCTGCACAGTCAGTCTGCATCAGTCAATCAGTATACAAAGCTTTGTGGATAATGAGTCACGTGGATTGACTATCTGCTATAAAATCAAATCGAGCACATTAAGCTCAGGATCGTGTGGCCTGTCAAATCGTTTGGTTCTTCACACCCGTCTATTGCACACGTTGGCCATACAACTCAGCACCCATGCTTGTCACAACGTGCTGAGTGTACAGGATTGGGCCCGTAAAAGTTGTGAGTAGCTTATTTTGTAGCTGCTTTCTCACAATGTAGCTTTTATAATTGGCCGAATGATAATCTGGATAGTTCGAGTAATTTACATTTTGCATTTTGTCATGTATAGGATGCTGGTCTTCTGTTGCAACAACTTTGTTTCTTGTACCATAAACATCGAGGAATATTTATTTTTGATCGTAAGGTTTCAATAATAATTACAACAACTACCACAATAATAAGAATATGAAGTACATAAACATTATACAACATTCTGATATAGATAAACAAGCCACATATGAGTGACTTAAACAAGGAATCATTTTCCCAGAAACATAGGGGATTATAATAGCAATGCAGGATGAGGTAATCAATACAAGAAAGTGTGGGAAAGTTAGAACGATATGGAACCAGGAAATAGTAACAATAGTCATACTTTCAGCAGCAGGCATCACCTCGAATTCCTTCATACAGAACTTGCCTACTAATCACTAAGCCTACCAACACATGTACGTTCACACATGCAAAAAGCAATTTGACTAAGCACAACGATAATAGCAAGGAAACTTCTACTATGGAAACGCCAGCATAAACCTGGTACAACCAGTTTATGCGGAGCATAAACCACAGAAACATTGAGAACCCACGAGGATGATAACAGAAATAATAATAATTAGTTAATATCATGTTACATATGATTTCTATGTTGTATATCTTCTTATTGTCGGTTGATGCGAATTCAACAAATAACACAGGCTGTTGCGTACTTCTCTTTATAATATTCGTAATATTTTTTACTTCTTGCCAAGTTCCTTGCAGTCCGTGCTCGCCTTTCTTCACAACCCTGTATATTTTCTTTGTTTTGGCTTATACATATGGTAGTTAGCAATGTTTATTTTTAGAACATTTACAATTTTGCACTATGGGCCTGAGGCGTAAATGTGCAATTTAATTTCATTGTTGTTTAAGCGTTTCGTTATAAATTCATTCGTATCATGTAATTGCAATATTGTTTCTGTTAATGAATCGTTACTTTCGGATTCGATAAATATAGGCGAAGGTTTTGATTCTGGTATCGTGACGTTACTTGCTTCGCCATTGTCGTATCATTTGTGCACTGCAAATCTGTTTGACGTTGATGGTTCTCTTAGCCATTTCGTACCATTCTGTTCTCTGTTTGATTGTTTAGATAATTAAGAATATTTGATTAGCTTAATATTCATTTTTGTTACTGATGTTTCATCTATAGCTGTATCCTAGGTTCTCCTACAGAATTGATCTTCGTTTTCCAACGTTTCCATATATTTCATATATTTTCCATTGTTGTTGAGTGCTTTTATTTGCAAGTTGTCTGTTTATTGTTGTATAATGTTATATAACATATTTCTTTGTGATTGATACTACATACTTAATGCACATGCACTATTTCACTTTTTACACAAGATGTTTGGGTCACTCATTGTAATAATTTCGACGTGTACCCAATAGTTAGTAATAACGTCTGTTTACTTTGCCTATGTGGTGCGATCTCAAAAAGTAATTCAAGCTCAAATCACGAGACTCCTGGGGCCATTCAACCTTTAACCTACGTTCTATTACTAATATTTCGATGATATTCGATTGTGTCGATGTAAATAGGTATCCTGTATAAACGTGGGATTAGTATGAGCAGATATTTTGTTATAATGTCAACAGATGTGTTACTATGGAGAACCGAAATTGTCTAAGAATGCTTTGGAACTTTATTCACAATTCTGGTTCAGCTTGTAATCAGATTTACATATATAAAGATGCTGCACTTGTTATTTTTTGTGTAGAAAACGATCACAATCGTATTACTTGCAAGGGCAGTCTTATCTGAAGAAATTGTACTAAACAACTTTCGTTCAATTTCGAGTAATTTCCTTTAAAAAATGCTAAACACTTTTGAAATACGCATAGATATGTCTACGGAGAACCGATGTATAAGAGTATATCGCAAATATTGATGTATGAAAAAAAAACCTAAAAGGTGACATGATCTCCTTAACGATTAATACTCCCATCTATAGCCTTCTAGTGAAATTTTGCAACATTGTTTGTGTACTTTCAGACAGTTATATCTATATTGTGTGAATGTCACAGCCATGTTACCATAAATCGAAATTCTCTGGTAAACAGATTTAAGAAAATCTTTCTATGAGTACTATGGGTCGAGCTGCGCATTATGTCCATATTTATACATATACATATCTAGTACGTGTCTACTGTATATCTATGTGACATTTCATCGAATTTAGGAAGGAGAAAGAAAATGGTCCCAATGCTCCGACTTTCCATTTATCTCGGGCATCCATTCCCGAAGGAGCCATCAACGTCGTCAGGAAGATCTTTCTCGAATTATTGCCGGAGACCTAGCTTCGTAGATGTATTCTCGCAAGGATTGACCGCGTTGGGATCCGGCATCGAGTTCGATCAAATATAAATCGCGAATCCTAGCTTAGCAGCCATCTCATTCTTCGATATCGAAGTCAATCCTAGTTTACAGGCAGCGTATACCTTGCAATAGATCGAGAAACCTTCGAATGCGTGATGCGATACATACATATTTCAGATGGAAATCAATAGCAAGGGGGAAATTCTTTGTCGATTCTGGTCGATGTGACGACCGTTTTAGTCGTCCCATTTTTAATGACGCGAGAAACGATCTTCGGATGCTTACGTTGACGATATGCTTAAAATTCATGAGTGTGATAATTTTGTATGTAATACCACCGCGATTCTAATTTCAAACCAATCTCCTTTGATGTTATATTTTACTATTACAAAATTGTAGTTATACTTATGTAAAGGTATTCCCGTATATTTACTATTTATCCTGGCACAAAAGTATTTCTGTATGTCGTTGGCTGTTGCGATAGAAATATTTGTCATGCACACAAGAACATGGAACAGCTGAAAATGTACAACTTCCTGTAATAGTTTTCGATGTCCACTTATACGTTAACAGGTTCTGCTTTATTTCATAAAATGCACTATAATCTGCAGCTTTAGATATGGTCAATTTCTTTTTTTTCTTGTGTCTAAACAAATTTTCAAGAGAATAATAGTTTTCTGAATGGAAATCTCCTTTCTAAGTAGAGAAATTATAAAATTTGTAATAATACCGCAAATGCAATATAATGTAGGTAATGCAATAAAATTAGGTCCGTAAGCGTTTAGTTTTGTAGCATACAGTAATGGGAAAATCGAAATAAATCTACCGAATAATTTCCAAGCTTAGAATAGACACCATTTTTGAGAATTTGATTTCAAGAAAAATGCATTTAAAGTTTGAAATATTGCGATAGGGTAAGGTAAGGTAAGTTTGAACATGCACGCAAAATGAATTTCTTATTTGATCACGAATACTCGAATATAGGCCCATAGAATGTATGATTGAAACCTGAGGTAAAAAGTAGAATATTATTTCTTTTAACCTTCTTGATATTTTCATTCCTTTCATCGCATTTTTATAAACCTCGAGTGAACAATGTGTGACAGTTCAAAAACGTACGTCTCCTCTCATGCCTACATATATAATCGATACTTCAATAAATTTGCAAATGATATTATCAATTCGCTAATTAATGAATGTATATAAAAGAAAATAAGTCTTTGTTTAAATATTTAACAGTACACTCACTATTGAGGATGTTAGAATTCTTATTTCATAAGGAATAGTATTGAATTAACAAATATGACAAATTAGGATTATCATTCTTGAAATATGCAAGCCATTTTCTTAAAGTATTCGTCCATATAAATTTCCCGTACCGCTTTTTTCGTCTCAATTGCATTTTATCCTTATCTCAGAAATAAAATGGCACACATGTAATCTCAATTCGTTATTTTTGCTACACATAGAGTAATGGTTAATTTTATTATCCTTATCTATAAGTGAAGTTCAAAATTGCAATTTTCATATGTATATTGACAAGCAGTACATAACTATAACATTAGTGGCAAATTATGGCAATTAAGAATATCGCTAATATTGTAGGAGGTCAAGAAGGTGTGTGAGGTCTATAAGGTTTGATTATTGTGTAGTGTAACTGTTATTCTTGTGTGTGTGTACATGTTTGTGTTGTCGGTGAGCTGGAAACCAGTCCACGCCAGAATGTTGTACAATAAACACGTGCCTATACAATTTGTGAACTATTGATACACACTGAGTATTCAATGTAATATGTATATTAAATCATTTAACCGTGTTCTGCAACCAACAATTACAACGGCCACCAGTTTGTCACTGATTAAACTATATTTATTGTACACGTGTACCCAGCATTGCGTAGACTCGAACATCATCCAAGTATACGCCCATTCTTCGGTTTATTCGCAACGTCTCCGTTGCGAATCTTTCTTGTGACGGTGACTATAGCTATTCTACGACTAATAACAATTGCTCACAACACACAACTCTCATGCGACTGATCTGCAATTGACTCACATGCGTCCTTGCACCCTTCCTTTAACCTTGCACTCCATTTACCTTCGTCTTCAAGTTTTCGTTATCACACGGACACGTTCCTGAACTTTCGCTCGTTGCTCACACTCGACACTGTCATAAATATTCTGTCTAGAAAATTCTTGCATGCTGTCACTTGTCCTTCTGCACGCACTCCAAATATCGGTCCGAACGCTGGAGCCGAACTGGAGGCGTTGTTTATTGCCACCCCATGTCGAGGGACGGCCCAATCGTTCCCATGCAATCACTCAGTCACTCAGCTTTCACATTTGCTATCACGACCCTTAAGACTGAAGATATCCTACAGTATTATCTGCAGAGCAACACGATATCATAAATGGTTCATTTGTTTAAACAATATTTGTCCAATTATTAGTGACTACCACATGTATGTACGTGCTTAAAATATTCAATGACACTGTTCCGTCCCGGAGATCGTGTTTATAATATGATTTTATTCTAAGGTTTACACCTTTATCAGACCTAACAGTTTATTTTATTCTTTATACTGCGACTGCAATTCCCGTGGTTCGATGTGCCTCAACGCCGTTCTAGCTAGGAATTTTGCTAGTACCAGACGCGACAGATGGGACCCACTTGTGACAGATCCAACAAGAGTACAGGACATACAGCAAAATCGAGAAGTCAGTTTGTCTTCGGCACCAATCCTTCAAACATCTAAATTGCACATACAAACGCGTGTTCGAAACGGTACTCCGTTAACGTCTACATTATAACTATTCTACACTTTTCTGCAAATAAACACTCTCTTTTTACCACACACATCCTGGATCCTTATTATTACAGCTAGTCGCGCAATATTAATTTGGCGCATGATAAGCCTTCTTGGAAATCGAAGGGATTCGATACCGTAGGACGCCACAGACAGAAACATCTAAATCATAACATCTGAATCACCTGAACATCTAGTTCATATATTGAATGAAATATTTCTCCTGTAAAATGCATACCTATTGTTACATTGTTATAAACTTCAAAATTTCGCATCATCTGTTGTAGATAATAAGTGAGAATGTAGTATGTGAGAATTCTTTAACATTAACGCTGTTCCGTCGTGGAACAAGGAAGACCCGTTACGGTCCTCCAACAGCCAGGTCTTAGGGTCGAA
>NW_016999899.1:0-705 GCF_001483705.2 Eufriesea mexicana | reverse complement strand
AAATATTAGTGCGCTGTTGGGCCCAGAAATCCAACTAATTACAGACCATAGCTCAGAAGCCAAAGCAATCCTGTCCTAACCTATTCCCTTGTAACATAACCGAGTGTAACGTAACTCAACTTAACGTGCCACGAGCACATTTCTGGCCTCCGCAGGGCCAAGTAGGACAGGTTATAGTACAGTAGAACGCAGAAATACATATAATCGCTGTGTGTTTGTGTATCATGTAATTCAAATCTACCAATACCAAACCCAAACAAACAGGACATAAACAAATATAGCCTCACAAATCCTAACGCGCCGAGACCGCTATTTCTGCCCTCTCCAGAGGCAAGCAGGGCATACTAAAGCGCAATGGAGCGCAGAAATCCACCAAGTAGCAGTGTACAGCACAATAATTGAAGCTAACCTAACAAAACTTAGCTCAGCCCAACATAACCGAACGTAACCTAACACGACATATAGTGCCGGGACCGCTATTGCTGGCCTTCCCGGAGCGAAGCTGAAAATATTAGAGCTCTGCAGGGCGCAGAAATCCTCCTAATAGAGGACAATTGCACTAAAGTCGAAGCTATCCCCTCCTAGCCTATCTAATCGTAACATGGCAAAGCAGTAACCTATTTCAACGTAACGTACCGCGACCCCTGATTGATGGCCTCCCCTGGGCCTAGCAGAACACTCTAGTGGAGAGTACCTTACTCTCCA
>NW_016999898.1:0-665 GCF_001483705.2 Eufriesea mexicana | reverse complement strand
GGATTTCTGCTCTCGACATTGCTCGACTACACTCTGCTCGACTCTGGGGATTCGAGCAATAGCAGTCACGGCACGTCAGGTTGTGTTGGGATACGCTTGGTTAGGTTAGGTTAGGCTAAGTTTGGTTGGGGTTGCTTTCGCTTGCGTGCAGTAGACTGCTATTCGGTGGTTTACTGCGGTCTATAGTGCTCCACTACATTCTGCATGGCTCTGGGGAGGACAGGATCAGTGGGCGCAGCACGTTACGTTTAGCCATGCAGCGTTTGTTTGGGTTGGCACGTAACGTTTATGTGTGCTACGTTCGGTTAGGTTCGGCTAGATCAGGTTAGGTTAGCATATCTGAGGCTTCTGCGATATTCACTACAATACGGTGGGTTTCTGCGCTCCACTGTGCCCTTCTTTATTCTGCTTATCCCTGGGAACGCCAGTAACAATTGTCTCGGCTCTTTCGGTTGTGTTACGATACGCATTGTTAATTCAGGTAACGTTAATTTCGGTGAGGGTCGCATCGACTTACGTGGTGTACGCTGTTGGTTGGTGAATTTCTGCGCCCTACAGTACTCTGGTATATTCTGCTTATCTCTGGGTAGGGCAGCAATAGTGGTCGCTGTACGTTAGGTTGAGTTATGTTACGTTTGGTTAGGTTGTGTTAACATGAGTCTGGT
>NW_016999897.1:0-1170 GCF_001483705.2 Eufriesea mexicana | reverse complement strand
GCGTTTTCGAGAAATAGTGCCGGAAGTGTCAGTAGCTGTCAGATCGTGCTGCGCAATTTACTTGTTTGGCTTCTAGTTTTTGAATTAGGCTTTTTGAATCGTGTTTTTCCACTGATTCGCGTAGAGAGATTTTTTCCTTAACTGGATTGGATATTTTTTTTCGGTTTCGAGCGTGCGTTTTCGAGTAATAGTGCCGAAAGTGTCCGCGGCTTTCAGATCGTGTACGTAATACACTTTTTTCGCTTCTATTTCTGAAATAAGGTTTTTGGATTTCGTTTTTTCGGTATAACAACGTAGAGTAGGTTCAAGACAATATTCTGTTCGAATAAATAGGCACGTGCAACAGTAGAAAAATCTTGGAGTCATGGCGTATCCCCAATGTAGAGCTATTAGATGCCAGGAATTATTCTCACAATTATATATATTGTGAGAAAAAGTTGTAGCAGTAATACAAATATGTAAGGTATGATATGTCTATTGAATTCAAGATCAGCTATCCATATGCCCCACTAGATATAAATGTTTGGTGGTCAAATAAAAATTCATAAAAGGGAAATGTTTCAGGCAGATAAACAGGAATGAAATTAACTTATGCAATGTCCTCTTTTAACAACAAGATATAGAGTATACAGTGAGATTGAAAGGTATGTTGTATCCTTTATCTAATTAAATATTAATATCTGTGATCAAAGCGAATGGTCTTTGCCAATGTGTTAAATTTCAGAGTGGTGGAGCCAAGGTATATGATGAAAGGAGAGAGGTTTGAATGATAGCAGTGGGAAGAAGAAATGTATATTATGTCAAGAAACATAAAAGGGCCAGCACATGTATCAAGAGAAAAAGATGTGTGGCATCGACATAGAAATATGAAGATCATTGAAGAGACGGAGATTGAACAATTGGTAATAGTTATGAAAGTTAAAGATAAATTGTATATAGAGAGTAAATATTGCATTAAAACTAAAACGTGTAGAAATATCTATAGGAACTTGAAAACTATAGAAGCTGTAGGAATAATGGGTTGTGTCATATGGAATTGATTGGGCCAATGAAGACAACATTAAAAGGAGGTAAAAGGTAAGTCTTTCCTGGTGATGATTATTAGAAAAAAGAACCATTTGGTTGACTGATTTATAAATAACTAAAGATTAAATATGAAATATTATTGAT
>NW_016999896.1:0-1111 GCF_001483705.2 Eufriesea mexicana | reverse complement strand
TATCGAGCTTCGAAATTTTATCAAATGGCGACTGAAAGGCGCCTCTCGAGTGCAAAGAGTTAATACAAGTTATTTTTGTTCTATTAAGTGAAACAATATTATTCTAGTCGATCCCTCTCAATACGATCCTAAATAAATGACAGCCAACTAACTCTTTTGCTGGAAACCTTTAGCCCTTTGAACGTCGCTAATAAAAAGTTTACGACTGTATGGAAGGGGAAAGGAAGGAAGCATGTGGGAGTCCCTCCCTCACGGGGTTCGTTGATGGTCTTGTGGTTCCTACGTGCTGTCAGTTGGTATCCCCTTGGACGTTGTGCTATGTACGATGATACGGAGCAGATAGAAGGACGCAAGGAAAAAGAACGGGATGCGTGTCGTCCTGAGCCTGCTAGCAGACTCGTTAATAAGGCTTTCTAGCAGGCCCTGCTTTAGACGGGGTGTTCCGTCGCGGAACAAGGAAGACCCGTTACGGTTTTCCAACAGTCGGGTGTTTAGGGCCAAACAATTCGGCATCGGAATTTTTGTCTCCATGCCTTCAGCATGTTTGAATGCTTTTACCTTTATTCTGACTTCTCGTGTCGCGGAACACGAGAATCCTGGAATTCCCTAATTTGACGAAATTAGGCGACGGCTCTCAAGACTTGGCTGACAATACGCCTGAGGGCTCCACGTGGTCCGCACACAATGGAAGCCTCAGGCCCTAGCTACGGGCCATAAACGGCCGATGGGGTCACCAGCGCGTGGGTGGGCCCCGCGTACCTCATCTTGGAGGACAGGGTTTCCTCCACTACCGTCTACCTTTTGAGGGAAACTTCCCTTCCTGCAAGGTGACCGATTCGCGGACCAAGGGTACACCCATGGTCAAATCAGCCTATTATATTTGGCGAGCTTCCGATTTTGCCTAAGACCGATCTTAGGAAAATCGAGGAGCTCACTTCCTTTTGAATCATCGAAGACAGCACCTCTCTTCGAATCGTCAGAGGCACCAGTTCGCTTCGAATCGTCAAAGACACGACTTCTTTTCGCTCGTGCACCTGAAACAGTTGCTCAATTAATTTGGCGGACAACACTGCGAGGTCTCGAGACGGATTTACAACCCGTCCGAATAGAT
>NW_016999895.1:518-1223 GCF_001483705.2 Eufriesea mexicana | reverse complement strand
ATCCTTCCATACATCCATACATACATCCCTAGATATATCCATACATTCAACCGTACATACATCCATTCATGAATTTTTAACTTCATCCATAAATTCATTCATTCAAACATCCATACATTCATCCATACATACATACATCCATCCACACATCCATACAGCCATCCATCCAATCACCCATCCATCCATCCACGTATCCCCTCATCCATCAATCCCGCCGTCCACACTTCCTTCCATCCACCCATCCATTCATCCACCCACACATCCATACGTCCATGCATCCGTACATCCATTCATTCGTACATTCACACATCCATTCATACAAACAAACATATATCCATACATCCATACATTCATACATACAAACATCCATACATCCCTACACCCATACATCCTTACATACATGCATCCATACACCCATACATACATACATCCATACAACCGTACATGCTTCTATCGGTATATCCGTCCAACCATACATCCATACAGCCATTCACCATCCTACTGTACACCCGTCCAACCATACATCCATATATTCATATGTCCGTACATCCATAAATCCATCCATCCATAAATCCACCCATACATATATCCATACATATATACATCCTTATATCCATACATCCGTGCATCCGTCAATCCGTACCTCAATCCATTCACACATCCATCCATCCCTACATCCATCCGTCCATTCATCCACGCACCCAT
>NW_016999895.1:0-508 GCF_001483705.2 Eufriesea mexicana | reverse complement strand
TACATCCATCCATATACCCACCCATCCATAGTTAAATCCACCCATAAATACATCCATCCAAACAGACATTCATCCATCCATACATCCATCCATTCATCCATCCATCGATAAATGCATCCATCCATACATACGACCATTCATCCATTCATCCATCCATACACCCATACATACATCTATACATCCATCCATGCTTTCATCCATACATACATACATCCATACATATATCCATACATCCACATTTCAATATATCCATAAATCCATTAATCCGTACTTCCATCCACCTGTACATCCATCCATCCATACATCCACACATATATACATCGATACATCCATCCATCCATCCATGCATACATCCATCCGCATATCCGTCCAACCATACATGCATACATTCACACATCCATTCATATATTCATCCATCCACACATCCACATATATCCATAAATCCAACAACCCGTACTTCCCTCCACCTATACATACATCCATTCATACACACATCCATCCACACATC
>NW_016999894.1:0-678 GCF_001483705.2 Eufriesea mexicana | reverse complement strand
GCTATTTGGTGTATTTCATCGCTCTACTGTGCTCCATATGCTCTGCTTGGCTACGAGGAAGCCAGCAATGTTGGTCTCGTCACGTCATGTTAAGTTACACGACCTTCGGTTAGTTAGGCAAGGTAAGGTTTGGTCAGGTTATGTTTGACTTTTTTGATGTAAACTGCAATACGGTGGACTCCTGCGATCTGCCGTGCTCTAGTACATTTTGCTTGTCTCCGCATACGCCAGAAATGGTGGTCTTGTCATGTTAGGCTTAGTTAAGTTACGATTGCATGTGTTACGTTGGGCTAGGCTAGGATAGGCTATTTCTATTTTTGTGCTGTACGCCGCTATTCGTTGGACTTCTGCTCTATGATGTGCTGCAATATGCTCTGCTTGGCTCCGCAGAGGCCACAAATAGCGTTTGCGGACTTTATTTTGAGTTAGACTACGTTTGGTTAGGTTAGGTTAGGTCATGTCTCTGTGGTTTTCTGCGCTCCACTGTGCTCTGGTATATACTTCGCTGCTTTGGGGAGGCCAGCAGCAGTGTTCGCGGCACGTTATGTTGTGTTACACAATGTTTTGGTAGGTAATGTTAGGTCAAGTTTCGTCTCTATGTGTTGACCTTTGTGCTATACACTGCAATGCGGTGGATTTCTGCGCACTTTAGTGCTCTAGTAGATTCTGCTTGTGTCC
>NW_016999893.1:0-1011 GCF_001483705.2 Eufriesea mexicana | reverse complement strand
ACAGCGCCGCGGCCACGGTTTGTGGCATCCACGGAGCCGAGCAGAATATATTAGAGGAGAGCAGACCTCAGAAATAAACATATTAGCCGCGTATAGCAGGAAAGTCAAATCTATCCTAACCAGACCCAAACTAACCTAGCCTAACCAAACGTCACATACATCAGCCTAGCGTCCCGAGGCCAGTGCTGCTGGCATGTCCACGGCCAAGCAGTATATACCAGAGCAATGCAGAGCGCAGATATACGCCGAACTGCATCGTATAGCGCAAAAGCCAAAGCTATCCATTCAAAACCTATCCTAACATAACCTAACCAAACGTAACATAACTAAACCTAACGTGCCGCGACCAGGACTTCTGGCTTCCGCAGAGATATACAGAATACGGTAGACCACAGTGGAACGCAGAAATCAATATATAGCAGTTTGTGGAGCAAGAATCAAAGCTACCCTAACCAAACCTATCATAACCAATCCTAGCCAATCGTAACATAACTCAACATAACGTGCCGCTACCTCTATTACTGGCGTCCCCGGAGAAAAGCAGAGTAAGGTAGAGCGCAGTAGGGCGCAGATGTCCATAGAATGGCAGAGCGTACCACAAAAGTCAAAGCTGCCCAAAACTAACACAAGGTCGCATAATTTAGCCGAAAGTAATCAAGCTCAAATTAACATGCCTTGACCACGATTGCTGGCCTCGCAAGAACCAAAGAGAAATTATTAGAGGACATTAGGGCTCAGAAATCCATCGAATAAAGGTGCATAGCACGAAAGTCGAAGATATCCCAACCAAACTTAACCGAACCTAACCTAAGCAAACGCATCCTAACACGACGTAACGAGCCACGAGCATTATGCTGGCCCACCCAGAGTCGAGCTCGGTAAAGAAAGCCGAGAAAAAGCAGCGTAAAACACAAAACTCAAAGATACCCTAACCACACGTAACATAACCTAACCGAATCAAACGTACCCTAACTCATCCTAACCTGCCGGGGCCGCTATTGCTGCCCTGCC
>NW_016999892.1:0-1036 GCF_001483705.2 Eufriesea mexicana | reverse complement strand
TAGGGTACCTTTGATACAGGTAGCGCCAGCAGGCTGCGCCACTAGGGCGCATGTTGGGTCTCGTTGCGTAGCCACCTCCTCGTGGTGAGACCTGGTAATTGGTACCGTTTTCCAAAGAAAAGTCTTTGGCAAACGATACCAAGCTAAGAGCTACGCACAAAGTTTAAGATATTCCTATCTCTTGTAAATTTTTATTGTTCTCCTTGAACTCTGAAAATAGAGAGTGGGCAATATCCTTTTAAAATGATATTTAAATGAAGTGGAATTAAGGTAAGTAAAAAAAAGAAACGCAAGTAAGGGAATGTAAGTAAGGAAGGTAAGTATAAGGTAAGTAAAATAATTAAAATGTACTGGAAAGCAAGAAAATTATTGTCCAGAGTATTCTTGGAAATGACGTAATTTCTTAGAATTGGTCGAAGAGCAATCTCCTATCATATTATGTTACCCTAATACAAAGTCACTAAATCGGCCGAAAATTTTTCGCCGAGGCAGCAAAAGTATTCTCCAGGGAATTCTTGGAAATGACGTCATTTCTCGAAATTATCCGACGAACGATCTCCTTCCATGTCATGTACCCCTGATACAAAATGAAGAAATTGGCCAGAAAATTTTCCTCGAGACTGTAATAGTATTGTCCGAGAATTCCTGGAAATGACGTCATTTCTTGGAACTGTCTCGGCGATAGACCTCGTTTCATGTTATGTATTCCTGCTACAAAATCATGAAATCGGCTGATAAATTTTCGTCGATATACTGTCTTTGAAACGCTGTAAAATTCGAACCACGTGACCTACGCCGACGCAATTTACACACACGACACGTATGCATCTGAGGATTAGATTGATTTAATCCGCAATCGATTCGGTCGCGTTGAGAAATGTCCACATTTCCAAGTGTCAATGATATTTGACGGTAAAAGGCTGGCAGTGATTTGGAACTGGGACTTCTCAACTGTTTGGATGAACAATCAGTTCAATTGTCAAGAGATCTAAGGATATTCCTGAATGCTTGAATGTATCTTTAATCGTGTCTGACT
>NW_016999891.1:0-899 GCF_001483705.2 Eufriesea mexicana | reverse complement strand
GTATGGATGTATGCATGTATGCATGGATAGATGTATGTATTGATGAATGTATGAATGTATGGACGCATGGATGAATGGATGTGTGGATGGACGGAAGTGTGGATGGACGGATGGGTGGAAGAAGGGATACATGGGCGAATGGATGGAATTATGGATGTATGAAAGTGTGCATGAATGGATGTGTGGATGGATGGAAGTATGGATGGACGGATGTATGGATGTATGGATGTATATGAGTATGGATGTATGGATAGGTGGATGTATCAATGGATGGATCTGTGGATGGATGGGTGTATGGATGTGCGTATAGATGGATGTATTTATAGATGGATGGAAGTACGGATGGATTGATTTATGGAAATACGCATGTGTGGATGTATGGATGTATCGATGAATGGATCTACGGCTGGATAGGTGTATGGATGTGTGGATGTATGGATGTAAGTATGTATGAATGTATGGAAGTATGGATGTATGGTTGTATGGATGTATGGATTTATGGATGTACGATTGTATGGATATATGAATTATGGATGTATGTGTGTATGGATGTATGGTTGTATGGACGTATGGATGTATGGATGTATGGAAGTTCGAATGAATGGATTTACGGATGTATGGATGTATATATGTATGGATGTATGGTTCGATCAATGTGTGCGTTCATGTATGTATGGATGTATGGGTGGATGGATGGATCGGTGGAGAGTTGTATGGATGGTTGGATGTATCGAAGGATGGAAGTACGACTGGATGGATTTATGGATGTGTGTATGTGTGGATGAATGGATGTGTGGATGGATCGGTGTTTGGATGGACGGATGTTTGGGTGTATGGATGCATATGAGTATGGATGTATGGATTGGTGGATGTATCGATAGATGGGTGTACGGATGGAT
>NW_016999890.1:0-1144 GCF_001483705.2 Eufriesea mexicana | reverse complement strand
GCCAGCAATAATTGTCTCGGCACGTTAGGTTGAGCTATGCTACGTTTGGTTATGTTACGTTTGGTGTGGCTAGGACACGTCAGCCTTGACTTTTGTACTATACACTGCTTTTCGGTGGATTTCTGCATTCTACTGCGCTCTAATATGTCCTGCTTGCCTCTGGGGAGGCCAGAAATAGCGGTCGCAGGCCTTTACTTTGAGTTAGGTTACGTGTGGTTGCGTTAATGTTCGTTATGTTAGGATAGGATAGCTCTAACACTTGTGCTAAACGGTGCAATGCAGAGGATTTCTGCGCTCTGCTGTGCTCCAGTATATTCTGCTAGGCTCTGGTGATTCCAGCAATTGTGGTCCTGGCACGTATCATTGAGCTATGTTACGTTTGGTTATGTTAGTTTAGGCTATGTTTGGTTATTATAGCTTTGACTTTCGTGCTATACGCTGTCAATCGGTGGTTTCCTGTGATCTACTGTGCTCTACTACTTTCTGCTTGGCTCTGGGAAGGCCGGGAGCAGCGGTTTCGTAACGTTAGGTTGAGCTATGCCGTGTTTGCTTACGTTACGTTTGGTGAGGTTAGGATATGGTAGTTCGGACATCTGTGCTATACACTGCTGTCCACCGTATCCCGCACTCTTCAGCGCTCTAACGTTCTCTGCCAGGATCTGGAGAGGCTAGAAATAGCGGTCTCGGCGCGCTGGTTTGCTTAGGCTACGCTTGCATACGACAAGTTTGGTTACGTTAGGAGAGAATAGCTTAGACATTTGTGTCGTCAATGCTATTCGGAGGGTTTCAGAGCCCTGCTGAGCTCTAATATGTCCCGCTTGTCTCTGTAGTGAGATGTAATAGTGGCCTCGGCGCGATAGGTTCATTTATGATTCGTTGTGTTATGTTAGGCTGTGCCAAGCTCGGTCAGGTTATCTCTGACTTTCATGCTATACACTGCTACTCGGAGGACATCTGCACTCAACTGTGCTCTACTGTGTTCTGCTTGGCCCTGGGGATGGGGGGCAGCAATGGTCGCGGCACGTTATGCTGAGTTATGCTACGTTTGATTACGTTATGTTAAGTTATGTTTGGTTATGAAGGCTTCGACTTTCCCGCTATACACTATTACACGGTTGATTTCCGTGATCGACCGTGCTCTACT
>NW_016999889.1:0-1663 GCF_001483705.2 Eufriesea mexicana | reverse complement strand
GCTCAGCCCGGCGTGCCGAGGCCACTACTGCTTGCCTTCCCAGATCCAAGCAGCATAAACTGGAGTACAGAAAAGCGCATTAATTCACCGCATTGCAGTGTGCAGCGCAAAGTTAAAGATATCCTAACCTAACCGGTCCCAACCTAACCTTGCCGAACGCAGCCCAACAATATGTAGCGTGCCGTGAATACTATTGTTGGCCTCTACAGAGCCAAGCGGAGCATATTAGTGCAATCTAGAGCTCAGAAATCCACCGAGTAGCCGCGTATATCGCAAAGGTCTGGTACATCCCGTCGTAACCTAAACAAACGTAACATAACTCAGCCTAACGTGCCCATACCACCATTACTGGCTTGTCCAGATCGAAGCAGAACGTTGTAGAGGACAGTAGAGCGTAGGAACCCACCGAATAACATTGTGTACCAAGAAAGTCAAATATATCAAAACCTAACCCTAACTACCTTAACGTAACTAAACGTAGCCTAACACAACCTAACGGGTCGAGACAGCTATTACTGGCCTCCACTGAGGCGAGCAGTGTATTGTAGAGCAACGCAGAGCGTTAGAGGACAGTAGAGCGTAGGAACCCACCGAATAACATTGTGTACCAAGAAAGTCAAATATATCAAAACCTAACCCTAACTACCTTAACGTAACTAAACGTAGCCTAACACAACCTAACGGGTCGAGACAGCTATTACTGGCCTCCACTGAGGCGAGCAGTGTATTGTAGAGCAACGCAGAGCGTAGAGACACAACGAATCGCAGTGTATAGCACAAAAGTCAAAGCTAACCTGTCCAAACGTAACATAGCTCAACCAATCGTGCCGAAAGCACTCTTCTTGTCGCCCACAGATACAAGCAGAGTGTGATAGCGCACAGAGGAGAGCAGAAGTTCATAAAATAGCAGTGTGTATCACAAGAGTCATAGCTACCGTAACCTAGCAGAACGTAACCTAACCTAGCCAAACGTAATGTAACTTAACATAACGTGCTGCGACCGCTTTTTCTGGCCTCCCAATTGTCGGGCGGAACATAGTATAGCAACTTAGAGCCCAGAAATCCGCGGAACAGCAGTGTGTAGCACAAAAGTCAGAGCCGTCCTGACCAAACATAGCCTAACCTTACCTAACCATACGTAACCTAACACAATCGAGCGGTTGCTGGCTTCCCCAGGGACCAACAGGTGCTAGTAGATCAATGCAGTGTACAAGTATCGACCGAATGGCAGTGTACATCACAAAGTCGAAGCTATCCAAGCCAAACCTCTCCTAACCTAGCCGAGAGCAGCGTAACATAACTCAACCTAGCGTGCAGAGGGCGCTACTGCTGGCCTCCACAGAGCCAAGCAGAGTATACCGGAGCACAATGGAGCGCAGTAATCCACCGCAATTTCAATGTATTGCACAAAAGTCATCGATAACCTAAACTAACCTACCCTAAGCAACCATAATCGAACAAAGCATATCTCAAAACAATTTGCCGAGATTGCTATTGCTAGCGTACGCAGTGCCAAGCACAGCATAATAGAGCAATTTAGAGCGCAGAAATCGACCATATGGCAATGTATAGCACAAAAGTCGAAGCTATCCAAACCTAACCTAACAAAACGTAGCATAACCAGACGTAATCCAAGCGCACCTAACGTGCCGAGACCACAGTC
>NW_016999888.1:0-1542 GCF_001483705.2 Eufriesea mexicana | reverse complement strand
CAACAATATCCCAATCGAATCCGACGTAAGGTAACATAACCAAGCGTAATGAAACTCAACCTTCCGTGCCACGACAACCATTGCTAGCCTCCTCAGGGCCATGCAAAACACATCAGACGAGAGTAGGGTGCACATATGCGTAAAATCGCTGTGTATGGCGGTAAAGTCTGAGCTGTTCAAATCTAGCCCGTGCAAACGTTAGCTAACCAAACGTAATCTAGCTCGGCCTATCATGCCGCGCCCTCCGTTTCTGGCTCCGCCAGAGCGAAGCAGTGCATACTAGAGCACAGCAGTGCGGAGGAATCCATAGAATGGCAGTGTATTGCACAAAAGTCAAAGCTACGCACTCCTAGCCTGACTAAACGCAGCATAACTAAACGTAACGTACCCAAATCAGGGGTGCAACGACCATTATTACTGGCCACACCAGGGCCAAGCAGAATATACTAGAGCTCAGTAGAGGGTAGAAATCCACCGCATTGCAGTTTATAGCACAAGAGTCAAAGACACCCTAACCGAACTGCCTGACTAAACGCAGCATAACTAAACGTAACGTACCCAAATCAGGGGTGCAACGACCATTATCACTGGCCACACCAGGGCCAAGCAGAATATACTAGAGCTCAGTAGAGGGTAGAAATCCACCGCATTGCAGTTTATAGCACAAGAGTCAAAGACACCCTAACCGAACTTATCATAGCCCAAGCATACCAAACGTAGCATAGCAGAACCAAACGTGCCACGACCACAGTTGCTGACCTCCCCAAGCCAAGCAGAGCATCTTGGGGCACGGTACAGCGCAAAAATGCACCGAATAGGAGTGCACAGTGCAACAGTCAAAGCTATTTTATCCTAACCTAACCACTCCTTACGCAACCATAAGTAGCATAACAAAACCTAACGTGCCGCGACCACCATTCCTGGCGCCCCGCAGACAAGCAGAGTGTTACAGCGCCCAGTAGAGCGCAGTAGTCCATAGTGTTGCAGTGTGTAGCACAAAAGTCGAAACTAAGCCAACCTAACCAAGCATAACCTAACCTGGCCAAACGGAATCTATCTCAACCTACTGTACTGCGACCACTATTGCTGCCTCCACAGGGCCAAGCAGGTTAGAGTAGAGAACAGTAGAGGGCAGGTATTCACCGAATAACAGTGTAAGGAACGTAAGTCATAGCTATCCGGACCAAACAAAACTTAACCTAACCCTACCAACCGTAACAGTACTCAACCTAACGTGCCGCGACCACAATTCCTGGCGCCCACGGATACAAGCAGAGTGTGATGGCACGCAGTAGAGCGCCGAAGTCCATAGATTAGCAGTGTTCAGCGCATAAGTCAACGCCATCCCAGCCTAAACTAACAATACCTAATCTAACCAAACGCAGTCGGAACCAAACTAACGTGACGAGAGCACTCCTGCCGGACTCCCCATATCCAAGCAGAGTATACTATAGCACTGTAGAACGCAGAAACTCACCGACGAGCAGTGTATTGCACAAACGTCAAAGCCATCATAACCAAACTTAGCCTAACCTAACCTGT
>NW_016999887.1:0-724 GCF_001483705.2 Eufriesea mexicana | reverse complement strand
CCTTCAAGAACTTTCCAATATATTTTTCGATAGAAATTTGTCCCTAATTAATTAATTATTAATGATTATTCTACGTAGTGTTTAAATTGTTGTCGAAGACGATGTTTTTCATTAATTACTATCCTTTACGCAATTAATTTATGAAACTTTATGCACTCGTTAGAAAGACAATGCTCTTGCGAATCTTCTCATATAACTTTTGATCACATTTTGCTTCCAGTTTCGTTCAGTATTATATATTTTCACGGCAGATCGTGATGGTTGTCGTTACGAAATCATGGACGCCATCAAACAAAAATTAATAACTAACAATTTAGAGTTAAATTCTTGACGAAAATTATATAAGAATGTAGCTTGGAGTTCTAGCGTTGCAATGAAATTATAAAAGTTTATAAATTAATTACAGAAATTGAGTAATTATTTAATTTTCATTGCCGGAACCCTTCTATTCTTTTCTATCCCCTCTCTGTCTTTGTCTGTCACGTGACGAGTTCTTCGACGACCTCCTTGCCTATTCTATATTTCTATTACTTTTTGAGCTTCTGGTCCAAAATCATAGATGGCGCAGGCGGTACAATTTTTCATTTTAATAGACGATAAAAATTTAGCATCTTAATAAATCAATTTGGCAGTAGAAAATCAATGAATTTCCAAGTTTCTATAATTAATTCATGAACATTTATAGCTGCACAGCAAAGTTGGAATTATAGGCAACATTCTTATA
>NW_016999886.1:0-1147 GCF_001483705.2 Eufriesea mexicana | reverse complement strand
TTGGTGTCGTCACGTTATGTTGGGTTACACTATGTTTGGTGAGGTTAGGTTAGGTCTAGTTAGATCAGTATATGTTTGACCTTTGGCTATAAAATGCAATGCGGTGGTTTGTGCGCTCTGCTGTGCTCTAGTGCCTTCTGCTCGGCTCTTCGGGGTCAGCAGTAGCGGTCTCAGCTCATCATGTCACGTTTGGTTATTTCACATTCTGTGAGGATAGAACAGGGCAGCTTAGATATCTGCGCTATACACCACTACTTTCGGACACCTGCGCTATACTTTGTTATAATATTCTCTGCTTGGCTCTTGGGTCGCCACGAATAGTGGTCTCGGCTCGTTAGGTTTAGGTAGATAACGATTGGTTTTGTCACGTTTTGCTATTGTATTAGAGGATAACTTTGACTTTTATGCTATACACCACTATTCGTTGCGCATCTTTGCTCTATGTTGCTCTAACATGCTCTACTTGCCTCTAGAGAGGCCTGCAGTGCTATTCTCGGCAAGTTAGGCTATGTTAGGTTGGGTCCGTTTATATTACGTTAGGATATGTTAGGAATGGATATCTTTGACTTATGTGCCATACGCTGTTATTCGGTGGATCTTTACTTTCTACATTGCTCTTCTGTACTCTGCTAGACTCTGGGGAGGCCAGTAATAGTGATCGCGGCTCGTCTGGTTCAGTTACGTTATGTTTTGTTATGTTACGATTGGTCAGGTTTGAAGAGTATAACACTGACTGTACGCTATACTCTGCTAATCGGTAGATTCCTTGCCTATGCATTACTCGAATATGCCCTGCTTTGGTCTGAGAGTGACAGAAACAATGGTCGCCACACGTAAGTATGTGTTAGACAACGTTGGCTTCGGTTAGGTTGTGTTAGGTTACGTTATGGTTTCCTAGACTTTTGTGCCCAACACAGCTATTTTGTGGACTTCTGGGCTCTACTGCATTCTACTACACCCCGCTCGACCCTGGGGATGGCAGTGATAGTGGTCTCGGCAAACTAAGTTGAGATATGCTACGTTTGGGAATGTTACGTTTGGTTGTGTTTGGATATGGCAGCTTTGACTTTTGTGCTATACACTGCGATTCGGTGGATTACTACTCTTTTCTGTGCTCTAATTCGCTCTGCTTGGCCCTAAGGAGGCC
>NW_016999885.1:0-998 GCF_001483705.2 Eufriesea mexicana | reverse complement strand
CCACGTAAGATTGAATTAGCTACGTTTGATATGTTACGATTTGCTAGGCTAGGATAAGATAGCCTTGATATCTTGCTGTGCCCGGCTATTCGCTAGATTTCTGCGCTCTACATTGCTGTAATGCGCTCTGCTTGGCTCTGGTGACGAAAGCAATAGTGGACTCGGTACGCTAGGTTGAGTTATATTACGTTTGGTTACGTTACGTTTTGCTAGATTAGGAGAGGACTGTTTAGGCTTTTACGCTGTGCACTGCCATTCGATGGACTTCTGCGCTCTACTGTTCTCTAATATTTTCCGCTAAGAAAACTACTGTCCAGTGGACTTCAGCGCCCTATAATTCCCTAAAACGCACTGCTCGGCTCTAGGGTGGCCACAAATTGTGGTGTCGGTAAGCTGGGTTGAGCTATGCTCCGTTTGGCTTGATTAGGTTAGGTCTGGTTTGGTTAGGGTATCTTCGACTCTTGTGCTATTCACAGCAATGCGGTTGATTTCTGCGCACCACTGTGCTCTAGTACATGTACATTCTGCTTGCCTCTCTGGAGGCCGCAGTAGTGGTCTCGTCTGCTTAGGATGATCTAGGCTGCGTTGGCGTATGTCACGTTTGGCTGGGTTAGGATGGGTTACTTCGACTTTCGTGCCTTACATTGTTTTTTGGGCGCATTTCTGTGATGCACTGGGCTCTATTACATTCTACTTTGCTCTGTGGAGGCCAGGAGCAGTAGCCGCTGCACGTCATGTTTGGTTATGCTGCATTTTGTTAGGTCAGATTATGTCAGGTTATGATAGCGTATCATTGCCTCTTTTGCTGTTTGCTGCAATGCGGTGGATTTCTGCGCCCCATTGTGCCCTAGTACATTCTGCTTGTCTCTGTGGAGTTCAGCAATAGTGTTCTCGACATGTTAGGTTGAGTTAGGCCACGTTCGGATATGTTAGGCTTGGCTAGGTTAGGATATGCTACTTCTACTTTTTTGCTTTACACTGCTATACCTTGAGTTTCT
>NW_016999884.1:0-1046 GCF_001483705.2 Eufriesea mexicana | reverse complement strand
TCCTAATCATTCTTTTTACTAAAAATTTTGTCATATTTTGTGTCTGTATTTTGTATTGTACTATATATATTTACAGGTCTATTATTATATGCTGGTAATTTTTAATATAAACTATAATAATTTATATTAAATTCCTAATAATATTTTTACTAAAAATTTTGTCATATATTGTGTCTGTGTTTTGTATTATACTATGTATATTTACAGGTAAGTTGTTATATACTGTATTATTCTATATCATATTCTATATCTTGTTATGTAAAATTAGAAATCCCCTCTAAGAGTACACAAAAGTATTATCGACAATTATATAGGAAAACATTACGTAAATATAATGTTTGTCGAAAATATATATTTCTAATGAATTTTTAAGTCTAATATCTTTTGAATAAAATAATTAATTGTAAACCATTTTGCTAGAAATGATTCGTTGCATATCGCAATATGTTTTATATTTCTATATAATATATAAGGCATACGTGATACAGTACGAATCGCTCGCAATGACTATGACTCAAAGTGACTAATTCCATTTTCTGAATTTTTGAAAAATTTTATTGTCAAATCAATTGATTAATTATAAAATAAAATAATAAAATAATGCTAAAATAATTATAAAATAAAATAATAAAATAATGCTAAAATAATTATAAAATAAAATAATAAAATAATGACACAATAATTATAAAATAAAATAATGATAAAATAATAATTATAAATATAAGAAAATAACATTAACAATATTTAAAATAATTTTTCGCTTTACGTATTTCGGATTTAATAGATTTGGCAAGTAGTAGATTCGTATACCAACAATATTATATATTAATAATCTATAAAAAAGAACCATGGAATAGTAAGGTGAGGATTTTTTAACATTTCTTATACGAGTATCATGACGTATTATTTCCCACGCAGCTTACGAAAATTCTTTCCCTGCTTAAGAGGTTAATCCCCTCGGTCCAAATTGTAAACGCACTCAAATATTTTAAAGCATTTAAAGCTTTAAAAATGAAGCTTAAATGGTATTAATAGTAAATTACTGG
>NW_016999883.1:0-10118 GCF_001483705.2 Eufriesea mexicana | reverse complement strand
AGCCGTTGGACTAATTTGTTCACTGATTATGTAAATTCAGAAGCAATTCTGGAAAAACCAATGTATATAATGGTTATGGGTGGGAGCACGTAAAATTGACTGTACGTTACTTAGTTCATCTACCAATAGGGCAATGTTGCCGTTGGATTAATCGGTATAATGAAGGTTTAAATACTATAGGAATTCTAGAATGGCAAAGTACAGATCCACTGACCATCGAGATATTAGCAATTCACGACACACACTCACACACATTACAGCCATCATCACAGTAATGTATTCTTTAGCATACTGTGCCCACTGATGATGTAAATTCGTATGTGATTCTAGAATAACATACGTATAGTGCGGTTAAGGCTAGCGATATTTAAAATTCACAGTACGTCATGTAGTGCATCTACTACCTGTGCACTGTTGCCGTTGGATTAATATGTTCATTGACGATTTATATACTAAAACAATACTAGAAACCGAAATACCTATCCATTATCCCTCGAGAATTTAACATTTGACAACATAGTTCCGAGTACAGCTATTATCACAGTATTGTAACGGGTGTATTACATTTTTCTCTGGTAACGTCAGTTGCAAGCAATTCTAGAATAATAATTGTATAGTATGGTCATTGCTACAGATATTTCCAACTCAAAACACGGCACTTAGTCCATCCTCCAGCTGAGTACTGACGACTCTGTATTAATATATTCAATGATGGTTTCCATTTCATAGTAATTCTAGAATGACAAATGACAGTTTCACTATCCCTCGAGGCATTAACCATTGACAATGGAGTACAGCAATCATAACTGTAATATTGCCGTTGGAATAGTTTGCAAATTGCAATGCAATTCTGGAAAAATCAATGTATTCTACGTTTATGGTATGAAATATTTCCATTTGACAGTACGGTACTCAATGCATCCACCAGCAGAGCACAGCAGTCTGTATTTTAGTCTGTTGAGTGATGACTTGGATCCTATAGCTATTCCAGCATCATAAAACACATATCCATTGTCCCACGCAACGTTAACAATTGACAACACAGAACTGAGTGCAGCCATCACCAGAGTGCTGTAACCGTTGGACTGCGATGCTCTCTGGTAACGTGATTTCGAAAGTGATACTGGTATTTCCTATACTTAGTGCGGTTAGGGCAAATGATATTTACAACTCACAGTACGGTAATTAGTATAATTACTAACAGAGCACTCTTGCCGTTGTAATAAATTGGTCGCTGAAGATGTATACCCTACAGCAATTCAAGAAGTAGAAAGGAAGGTCCATTAACCCTCGAAATGTTAACTATTCACAGCACAGTAATGAGTGCGGCCGTCATAAGAGTATCGTAACGATTGAATGCCCATGTCCACCGGTAACGTCATTTCCATAGCAATTTTAGAATAATCAATGTATAGTGCGTACATGGTTACAGATATCTCCAACCAAGAGCACGGTACTTAGTACATCCACCAGCAGAGCACTGCGGCTGGTGTACAAATCTGTTCAGTGATAACTTCGATTTCAAAGCAGATCTAGATTGACAAAAGGCAGATCGACTATCCGTCGAGGTATTTGCAATTGCCAACAAGGTACTCAGTCCAGCCATCATCACAGAAATTAGGAATTGTAGAATAATCAATGTATGTTACGGACATGGCTTGAGAAATTTGCCACTGACCCTACGATACTTGTTACATCCTTCAATAAAGCACAGTAGCCGTTGAATTAACCTTTGCAATTATAATTTAAATTATATAAAAATACTGTAATGACGAAATACAGATCCACAGGCCAGCGAGGTATTAACTATTGACGGCACAGAACTTAGTTCAGCCGCCTTCATGCTTTTGTACACGTTGGACTACTTTGTACACTCATGATGAAAATTCCATAGCAATTCGTGTTTAATCATTGAATATTACGGTTACTGGTGTAGATATTTCCAATTGACAGTATGGTACTTGATCCATCCACGAATATAGCAATCTATCCGTTGGATTCATCTGCTCAATGATGGTCTATATTCAACAACAATTCTTGAATGTCAGGAGAGAAATCCACTGACCATCGAGATATTAAGAATTGATAACGCAGTGTTGAGTTCAATCACCATCACGGAACTGTAGCCGCTGCACTACTTTCTTCCGCTGATGATGAAAATTCGAAGGCAATTTTGGAATAATCACTGTATATTACGGTTACGTATTGAGATATATTCTATTGACAGCTTCGTACATATTACATCGACCAATATAGCACTTTATGCCATAGATTAAGCATTTAAGTGATGATTTATATTCTACAACGTATCAAGAATGACAAAACTCAGGTCCACTGTCCGCGGTGATACGAACTATTGGCATCACTGTAGTGAGTACAGCCATGTTCACAGTGATGTAGACGTTGGATTGCTTTATTCACTGATGATGTAAATACCAAAGCAATTCTGATATCACCTGCGTATACTACCGTTGTGGCTAGTGATGTATACGACTCACAGTACGGCAAATAGTAGTTCTACCGACAAAGCACGGCTGTCGTTGCATTAATCTGTTCAAAGACGATATAAACTCTATAGCAATTTCGGAATGACAAAATACAGGTACACCATCCCTCGATACATCAAAACTTGACAACACAGTACCGATTACTATCATCACCGCGGAAATTTGTAAGTTGGACTACCTTGTTCACTGATGGTGTATATTCATATGTAATTCTGGGAAAACCTAAGTATACCACCGTTATGCCTAGTCACGTTTACAGTTCACTGCACGTTAATTAGTGCATCCACTAGCAGCGCACTGTAGCTGCTGTATTAATCTGTTGATTGTTGAATTAGGTTTTGTAGCTCCCCTAGAGTGACGAAGGGCAGATACATGGTCCCTCGAGAAATAAACAACTGACAACACAGAAATCAGCAGAGCCATTGTTACAGTTCTGTAGCCGTTGGAACACATTGTTCACGGGTGACGTTAATTTGAAAGTGATTGTAGAATAATCAATGTATATTACGGTTACGGCTTGAGACATTTCCATTTGGCAGTACGGTATTTGCTACGTTGAGCAATATAGCATTGTAGCCGCTGGAGTATGATGCTCAATGATGATGTAACTCCTGAAACAACCATAGAATGACAGAATAGGCATCAACTTACCTGCGAGATGTTAGCAATTTACATCACACATCTGCATACAGCCATCATCACATTAATGTAGCTGTTGGACTACTTTGTTGACTGACGATGTAAATTAGAAAGTGATTTTAGACTAATGAATGTGTTGTACGGTTATGGCTTGAGACATGTACAGTTGATAGTGCGGTACTTATTACATACACCAAACAGCTCTGTAGCCGTTGGATTAGCCTGTTAAATGATGACATAAATCCCATAAAAATGTTATAATGCGGAAGCACTTGTCCACTTACCCTCCATATATTAACAACTGACGACACACTACCCATTGCATCCATCGTCGCAGTAATGTAGCCGTTGGACTACTTTAGTCACTGATGATGTAAATACGAAGGAGATTCTACAACAAGATATACATAGTGCGGTTACGGTTAGTGACTAGTGCAATTGAGAGTACGGCATTTGATACATCCTGAAATTAATCACAGTTGCCGCTCTGTTAATCTGTTCGCTGACGTTGTGTGCCCCGCAGTAATTCTAGTGCGAGAAATGCAGAAAATTCATCCTTCGAGATATTAGCACAGTACAGAGTACAGCCATCTCCGCAGAATTGTAGCCGCTGAATAATTTTGTTCATTGATAACGTATATTCGAAGGCACTTTTAGAGTAACATATGTACGCTTCGGTTGGCTTGAGATACTTCTAATTGACGGTACGGTACTTATTAAGCCCGCCAATACAGCACAATAGTCGTGTGATCAATCTGTTCAATGACGATTTTAATCCCATATCAATCCTTGAATAACAAAGTACATATCCTCTGACACTCGAGATATTAACAATTGGTAACACAGTACTAAGTACAGGCACCATCACACTAATGAAGCCGCTGGGCTACTATATTCACCGATAACGTAAATTGGAACGTGATTTTAGTATAACCAATATATTGTGCTGTCTTTTCTAGTGATAGTTACAGTTGACAGTACGGTCACAGATATCAATGTATCTTTCTGTTACGGCGTGCGAAATTTCCAGTTGGATGTATGGAAGTACTACAAATGGAAGTATGGAAGTATGGACAAATGGAAGTATCTCAAGACATAAGCGTAGCGTTCATTAAGTATTTCAGAATATCTTTTGTACTTACATCATCAGTGTAATTAGATGTAATTAAATGTAGTTAGATGTCTACAGTACAGTGATGACGGCTGTACTCAGTACTGTGTTGTTAACTGCTAATTTCTCAGGGGTGTGTGTATCTGTATTTTGCCAGCATAGTATCGCCATAGAATATAATCGTCATTGACCAGATTTATCAAACGACTATTTTGCTGTATTGGTGGATTTGGTATTTACCGCACTATTAATTGCAAATTTCGGAAGCCAGAACCGTAATATAAATGGGTTATCCGAGATTCATTTTCGGATACACATTATCAGTGTACAAAGTAGTCCAACGGCTACAGTACTGCGGCGAAGGCTGTACTCAGTACAGTTTTGTAAATTGCTAATTTCGCGATGGAAAATGGACCTTCATTTTGCAGCCCAGAATTGCTATAAAGACTATATAATCACAGAAGAAGTTATTCCCACGTCTAAAGTGATATATTGGTGGATTTACAGTGCACCGTGCTGTCAGACGAAAATATCTCTGGCCATAACCGTACTATACGTTGATTATTCCGGGATTCCTTTGGAATTTACATCATCAGTGAACAATGTAGTCCAACCGTTACATTGCTGTGATAATAACTGTATGATGTAGTTTGCCCTCAATTATTAACGTCTCGAGGATCTGTGGATGTGTATTTTGCTGTTACAGTATTGTTATGGAAATTAAATCATCAATCAACACATTACTCCAACGGCTACAGTGCTATATTCGTGGACGTAGTAAGTGCCGTACTGTCAGTTGCAAATGTCTATATCCATAATGGAAGTATACATAGTCTATTCCAGAATTTTCTTGGAAATTACATCGTGAGTGCACACATTAGTGCGACGGACACAGTAGGCGGATGATGGCTGTTCCGAGGAATGTGTTACCAATTATTAACATCTCGATGGACAATGGACCTGGCCTTTGTCCTTCTAGAACATTTATGAAATATTATCCATCTCCCGACAGATTAAAACAGCGGCAGCAGTGCTCTGCTTGTGGAATTACTGGGTACCGTACTATCAACTGGACGCATCTCAAACCACAGCCGAAATATATATTTACTATTCTAGAATCACCTTCAAATTTACGTCAACACTGAACAAAGATGAACAGCGGCTAAATTTCTGTGATGGTGGCTATACTCAGTACTGTGATTTCAATCCCTAATATCTCCGGGCACAATGGATCTGCATTTATCGTTCTAGATATGCCGTTGAGTATGTATCATCAGTGAACAGATAAACACATCGGCAACTGTGCTCTCTTAGTAGATGTTCTCAGCACCGTACTATTTATAGCATGGAGTCGCTAACCAGAACAGCCACATAGATATGTCACTCTTGGATCTCTTTCGTATTTACATCATCAATGGCCAAAGCATTCCAGCGGCAATATTACTGTGACGAAGGTTGTACTCAGTAGTGTGTCGTTACTTGTGAATTTATTGAGGATGCGTGGATCAGTATTCTGTCATTATGATAGTGATGTGGAATTTTCATCGTCATTGAACAGATTAATTCAAGGATAGAGTACTTAATTAATGATTTTATTAGGTACCGCACAGTCAGTTGGAAACATCTCAAGCCACTACATTGATATACAATGACTGTTCCAGTCTTCCTTTGGAAAATATATCATGAGTGGACCAAGTAGACCTACGCCTACAGTTGTTAGATGGTGGTTGTAATAGGTAGTGTGATGACAATTGCTAACTTCTCGAGGAATAATGGACCTGACTTTGGTTCTAGGATCTTTATTAAACCTTAATCATCACTGTACAGATACATACAACGGCAGCAGTGCTCTGCTGGTGGAAATACCAACGTCCGTCCAGTCAATTGGAGATATTCCGAGCCATAACCGTACCATGCATTGAATATTCTAGAATCTCTTTCGAATTTACATCACCTTAGTACAATGTAGAACAACGGCTGCGGCACTGTGATGATGGCTGACTCAGTAGTACGTTGTCAATTGTAAATACATTGAGGGTCAGTGGATCTGTGTTTCGGCTTACCACAATCGTATTAGAATATAAATCATCATTGAACAAATGAATCTAACAGCTACAGTGTTATATTGGTGGATGTTATATGTTCCGCACTCGCAATTCGTTGTGCCATAAGCGTAATATACATAGATAATTCCAGAACAGCTTTCAAATTTACGTCAGTGAGCAATGTGGTATAACGGCCACAGATCTGTGATGATGGCTATAATGGTTACAGTGTTGTCAATCCTTAATTTCCCGAGGAACGATGAAACTGTCTTCTGTCATTTTAGAAAAGCTATAAAATTTAATCCATCGCTCAACATACTTATACGGTGGCTGCAGTGCTGTGCTAACAGATGGACTAGTTACCGTTCTGCGAATTGTGAGCATCAATAGCCGTAACGGCTGTAATCACATGTTATTCCATATCTACATTGGAATTTACATCATCAGCGAGCAAAGTATTCCAACGCACAAATTTCTGTAATGATGGCTGTAACCAGTACTGTGTTGACAAACGCTGGTACATAGAGGGATGGTAGACCTGCATTTCGTCATTCTAAAATTGCTGTAGAATTCACATCACCATTCAACAGGTTAAACCAGCGGCAACAGTGCTTTATTGCTGGAAGTAATAATTACCGTGAAGTGAATTGTAAGTATCACTAGACGTAACCGTAGTATAGATATGATATTCCAGAATTACTTTGGAATTTACGTCATAAGTGAATAGAGCAGTCCAACGCCTACATTACTGTGAAGACGGCTGCACTCAGTACAGTGATACCAATTGTTCGTATCACGACGGAGAGTCGACCAGTATTTTGTCATTCTAGGTACGTTGTAGAATATACATCACCAATTAAATATTTAACCAATGGCATAGAGTGCTATATTGGTCGATGTAATAAGTACGGAACTGTCAATAGGAAATATCTCAAAATATAACCGTAACATAAAATGGTTATTCCAAAGTTGCCTTCGAATTTACGTCATCCGTGGACAAAGTAGTCCAACGGCAACGGCACACTGATGATGGCCGTACTCAGCGAAGTGCTGTCAATTGTTAATATCTCAAGAGGTGATGGACCAGCCTTTTGTCATTCTTGAAAATTTATAGACACTTAGTCATCATTGAACAGGACAATACAGCTCCTGCAGTGCACTGCTGGTGAATTTACTAAGTACCGCACTATCAATCGGAAATATCTCAAGTTATAGACATACTATACATAGAGTATTCCAGGATTTCTTTAGAATATAAATCATCAGCGTGCATGGAAGCACAACGTGAACGGTCCTGCGAACTGGCCTGTACTCGGTAATGTGCTTTCAAGTGCTAATATTTCGAGAGATAATGTATCTGTAGTTTCTCATTCTAGAACGGTTATAGAACATAAATCACCTCTCAATAGATTAACACAACGGCTAGAGTGCTATAATGGTGGGTGAAGGTAGTACCGTTCTCTCTATTGGAAATTCCTTAAACCATAACCGCAATATACACAGGTTATACCAAATTTGGTTTCGAATTTCCGTCATCAGTGGACAAAGTATTCCAACGGCTACACAACTGTGATGATGGCTATACTGAGATCTATGAAGTCAATAGTTTATCTCTCGAGGGGCGGTGGATCTCCCTTTTGTCGTGCTAGGAAGGTTATAAAGCCTAATTCATCACTCAACTGCCGAAAAAAGCGGCTGTGGTGCTCTGCTGGTGAATGCACTAATTAAAGTGCTGTGTATTGTAAACGTTACCAGGCATAACGGTAGTACATATAGTTTTTCCCAGAATAACACAAGAATATACACCACCAGTGAACAAAGTAGACAAACGTACAAATTTGCGCGGTGATGGCTGTAATCGGTACTGTGTTGCCAAATTTTGATACATCGACGGATGGTGTACCTGTATTTTGTCATACTGGTACTAGTATAGAATTTATATCATCCTTCAACAGAGTAATGCAACGGCAACCGTACTTTATTTGTAGAAGTGCTATTTGCCGTACTGTCAGTTGTATACATCACTAGCCATAACGGTAGTATACGTAGGTTATTCCAGAATTGCTTTGGAATATACATCAACAGTGAATAAAGCAGTAAAACGTCTACATCACTGTGAAGATGGCTGTACTCAGTACTGTGTTAGCAATTGCTAATATCTCGAGATATAGAAATGGAATCATCACGGAACAGGCTATTACAACGGCTACAGTCTCATGTTGGTGGATGTGGTAAGTACCACAGCGTCAATTGGAAATATGTCAACCCGCAACCGTGATATGCATTCATTATACAAAAACTGCTGTCGAGTTTGCATCGTGATTGGACAAAGTAGCCCAACTGCTACAGTACTTTGATTATTCCTGTATTCAGTACCGTGTCGTCAACATTTAATACCTCGAAAGCATGTGAACCTGCACTTTGTCATTGTAGAATTGCAATAGGATATAAATCATCATTGAAACGAATAATCTAACGGCTACAGAGCAATATTAGCGGATGCAATACGCGCCGTACTCTCAATTGGATATATCTCAAGCGATAACAGCAATACACATTGGTAATTCCTGAATTGCTACGGAACTTTCACCATCAGTGGACAAAGAAGTCCAACGGCTACAACACTGAGACGGAGGCCGTACTCAGTACACTCCTGTCAATTTCAATGTCTCATGGTATAATGTACCTTCATGTTTCGTTCTACAGTTGCTGTGGTACATGCATCTTCAGTGACCAATTTAATCAATCGGCAGAAGAGATCTATTGCTAGATGTACTCATTAGCCTACTGTGAATTGTAAATATCACTAGCCACAACCGTTCTATGCATAGGTTATTCAATACTAACTATGAAACTTATAACATTAGTGAACAGAGCAGCTCAACGTCTTAATTACAGTGAAGATGACTATACTCAGTACAGTGTTACAAATTGCCGACATCTCGAGCGATCGTGGAGCATCAATCTGGCATTCTGGACTTGTTACTGAATTTATATCGTCATTGATCTAGTTAATCCAACGGCAACAGTGCCCTGTTGGTAGATGTACGAAGTATCGTAATATCAATTGAAAATAATTCAAGACCATTATATGCATTGATTGTTCTAGAATTAATTTGGAACTTGCATCGTCAGTGGATAAAGTAGTACAACTGCTACGTTGCTGGGACGACGGCTGTACTTGGTACTGTGCTGTCAATTACTAATTTCGCGATGAACAATGGATATACGTTTTGTGATTCTAGAACGTATTTGAAAGATATATCACCATTGAACGGATAAAGACTGCGGCCGCCGTGCTCTGCTGGTGGATATACTAGGCACCATGCTCACGGTTGGATATGTCCATAGCCATTAACGCACCAAACATTGATTATTTTAAAATTGCTATGGAACTGACGTTGCTAGTGGACAAAGGCATGTAATCCTTATGACAACGTTACGATGGCCGCACCCATTACTGTGCCGTAAATAGTTAATATCTCGAGGGATAATGGACCTTCCTTCCCACTTCTTGAATTGCTGCAGGGTATACATCTTTAGCGACCAATTTATTAAAACGGCAAGAGTGCTCTGTTAATACATATACTAATTACCGTACTGAGAGGTGTAAATATCATTTGTCTGTAACGCACTACGTATAGGAAATACCAGTATCACTTTCGAAATCACGTTATCAGAGAGCGTCGCTGTCCAACGGCTACAGTACTCTGGTGATGGCTGCAATCAGTTCTGTGTTGTCAATTGTTATCATTGCGTGGGACAATGGATATGTGTTTTATGATGCTGGAATAGCTATAGGATCCAAGTCATCAC
>NW_016999882.1:0-1085 GCF_001483705.2 Eufriesea mexicana | reverse complement strand
ATGGCACTCCAATAGAATCTTTCCTCCTTATTTATGCAGGAAAGTGAGCTCACCACGGTATTACTCGAAAATGTCAATAAAATTGAACTTTCCAGTAATATTCTATTGCTTTGCAATAGCTATAGCACGCCCGTAGAATATATACTGCTTATTTATGCGAGAAAGCCTGTTCACCGCGATATTATTCGAAGATCTCCATAAAATTGAAATCTCCGGTCATATTCTATTTCATTGCAATGGCTATTGCGCGCCAATAGTGTCTTCCCTACTTATTTATGCAAGAAAGAGAGCTCACCACGATATTAGTCCAAAATGTGAATGAAATTGTATTTTCCTGCCAGATTCCATGGCATTGCAATGGTTGTGGCACGCCAATAGAATATTTCCACCTTATTTATGCGAGAAAGCTTGCTCTCCGCGATATTATTTCGAAAATGTCAGTAAAATTGAATTTTCAATCGAGATTCTGCAGCATTGCTATTGCTATAGCTCGCCCGTAGAATATATCCTCCTTATTTATGCGAGAAAGCCTGCTCACCGTGGTATTATCCGAAAATGTCCATAAAATTGAAATCTCCAGTCATATTCTATTTCATTGCAATGGCTATTGCAAGCCAATAGGACATTTCCTCCTTAGTTATGCAAGAAAGCTTGCTCCCCACGATATTAGTCGAAAATGTGAATAAAATTGATTCCTCCTGCCAGATACCGTAGCACTGCAACGGCTATAGCACGCCAATAGGATCTTTCCTCCTTATTTATGCATGAAATTTAGCTCACAGCGATATTAGTCAAAAATGTCAATAAAATTGGATCCTCCTTCCAGATACCGTAGGATTGGAATGGCTATAGCTCGCTAATAGAATATTTCCCCCTTATTTATGAAAGAAAAGTAGCTCACCTCAGTATTAGTAGAAAATGTCAAGAAAATTGAATTTACCAGCCACATTCTATAGCAATGCAGAGGCTATAGCACGCCAATAGAATCTACCCTCCTTATTTATGCGAGAAAGTTTGCTCAACACGATATTAGTCGAAAATGTCAATAAAATTGATTTTTCCAGCCACATTCTATAGCACTGCAA
>NW_016999881.1:0-877 GCF_001483705.2 Eufriesea mexicana | reverse complement strand
GCTATAGCCACAGCAATGCAATAGAAACTGGCTGGGAAATTCAATTTTATTGACATTATCGACTAATATCGTGGTGACCAAGCTTTCTTGGGTATATAAGGACGAAAGATTCTACTCGCGTGCTGTAGCTACTGCAATGCTTTGGAATCTGGCTGGAAGATTCAATTTTGACATTTTCTACTAACATCGTAGTCAGCTAACCTTCATTTATAAATATTGACGAAATATTCTATTGGCGTGCTGTAGCCATAGCAAATGCTTAGAATCTGGCTGGAAAACACGAATTTATGGATATTTTCGACAAATATCGTGGTGCGCTACCTTTCCTGCACTAATAATGGGGAAATATTCTATTGGCGTGCTGTAGCCATTGCAATGCTTTAGAATCTGGCTGGAAAACACAATTTTATTGACATTTTTTACTAATATCGTTGAGACCACGCATTCCTCCATATAAAAGGGGGAAAGATGCTAGTGGCGTGCTATAGCCATAGCAATGCTATAGAATCTGGCTGGAAAATTCAATTTTATTGACATTTCCTACTAACAACGTTGTCAGCTAACCTTCATGTACAAATATGGACGAAATATTCTATTGGCGTGCTATAGCCAGAGCAAAGGTATAGAATCTGGCTGGATAACTCGATTTTATGGACATTTCCTACTAATATCGTGGTAAGCTAACTCTCTTACTTAAATAAGGAGGAAAGACTCTTTTGGCGGGCTGTAGCCACTCCAATGCTATAGAATCTTGCTGGAAAAAACAATTTCATTGACATTTTCTACTAATATCGTTGTGACCTAGCTTTCTTGGATATATATGGAGGAAAGATTCTACTGGCGTGCTGTAGCTATTGCAATGCTATAGAATCTGGCT
>NW_016999880.1:0-788 GCF_001483705.2 Eufriesea mexicana | reverse complement strand
GAACTGGATTGGACTCAGTCTGAATTTTCGACTCAACTCTTACTAAACGCAACTCTCTACAATAACTCTCAATAACACTCACTCTAAGACTAACTCTATCTTCCAGAGCGGGCCCTTTTAAGCCCTCCAAGGACCACCCCCGAAGGAGGAGAAAACTCCCTCCACGCAACGCTCTGGGGTAGAAGGGATTCCTCCTTCCTCGTGACCCGCCGAGGGCAAGGCTGCAAGGAGTGCGTGGGAAAAGCGTGATTGGGAAAGAGAGAATATATATGGAAGAGGATAGAGTGTATGGTTTTAAATAGGGATGCACGGGGCGTGAAGCGAGCAGTATGTTGAGTATGTATGTCGGGGCAGTTCGTAGTAGAGTTGTTAGAAGAGAGTTGCGAAGAAAGAAGTTGTTAGTCGTCTAGTTGTATTTTAGTCGTAACAGTTGTAATTGCGTTGTAATCTCAAGTTGTAGTAGTAATAGTAGTAGCTGTTATAAATTCGTAGCCTAATCGTCACCACACACTGCTAATTTAATCCATTATTATTTGTTATTTAATAAATAGAGGCTATTATTTACCACCTACTCAAGTGTCTCTACATATATATACAAATATACAATATATAATCACTGAACGTGATGTTTCCTTTAAAACAATTAACAATATGTCAAGGTGGTGCTGTATTTCGTAAATGAAGTGATCGTAGAATTTCAATGAAGCTCTAATAATAATAACAATAATAATAATAATGATGATGATGATGATAATAATATATAACATACAAATAAGATAAACAATAAA
>NW_016999879.1:0-2602 GCF_001483705.2 Eufriesea mexicana | reverse complement strand
CGTACAATACACTGCTATTCCGTGGATTTATCCTCCCTGCTGTGCTCTAATATGCTCTGCTTTACTCTGGGCAGGCCAGCAGTAGCGGTCGCCGCACATTAGGCTGAGTTACAATACCACTGGTGAGGTTAGGTTTGGCCACTTTTGGTTAGGATGGCTATGACTTTTGCGCTGTTCACTGCCATTCGTACGATTTCAGCGTTCTAGATTGCTCTCCTATAATCTGCGTAGCTCTCATGAGGCCAGCATCAACGGTCGTGGCACGTCAAGTTGGGTTACGTTACGTCTGCTTATCTTAAAATTGTACAGTTTAGGATGGGATAGCGATGACTTTTGTGCTATACACTGCCATTCGGTGCCTTTTTTCGCTTTACTGTGCTCCAATATACTCTGCTTGGCTCTGGGGAGGCCATAAATATTGGTTCAGCAATAGTGGGCGCGGCACGTTAGGTTTTGTTAGGCTGCGTTCGGGTATGTTAAGTTTGGTTAGGTTAGGAGAGGATAGCTTTGACTTTAGTACTACAGTCTGCTTTAAGGTGGATTTCGGTGCCCTAAACAGAGCTAATATTTCCAGCTTGGCTCTGGGAAATCCAGCAATAGTGTCCCCGGCACGTTATGCTTTCTCAGGTTACGATCGGTTAGGTTGGGTTGGGCAAACCTTGGTCATGTTAACTTTCTCTTTTGTGTTGTACACTGCTCTTCGGTGGATTTCTGCCCTCAACCGTGCTCTAGTATGTCCTGCTTGGCACTGGGTCGGCAGCAATAGTGACCTTGCCTCGTTGCGTTGAGTCAGGTTACGCTCGGTTAGGTTGGGTTGAGCTAAGTTTTGTTATAATATTTTTAACTTTTGTGCTGTGCAATGCTATTCGGTGGGCTTCTGACATCTACTGTCCACTAGTATGTCCTACTTGTCTCCCGGGCGGGGGGCCAATAGCAGTTTGGCACGTTGGGTTGAGTTAGCCTATGTTTGGCTTTGTTCTTTTGGTTTGGGTTAGGCTTAGATAGCTTTGACTTTTTATGATATACACTGCGATTCTATGGATGTCTGCGATGCACTCAACACCAGGGTGACCTGCTTGGCTCAGGGGAGGCCAGCAATAGTGGCCGAGACTCGTTAGGTTGAGCTAGGTTACGTTTGGCTGTGACACGATCCGTTAGGTTAGTTGAGGGCAGCTCCGCCTTTAGCCGTATAGCTTGCTGTTAGGTGGATTCCTGGGCCCTACAGTGCCCAAATGCTTACAGTTTGGCTTTGGGAAGGTCAGCAATTGTCGTCTCGGCAAGTTAAGTTGAGTCAGGTTACGTTTGATTAAGTAGGGTTAGGCTGAGCTTGGTTAGGATAGCATCAACTTTTGAGCTCTACACTGCTTTCCGGCGGATTTCTGCGCTCTACTGTGCTCTAGTATGCCCTGCTTGGCTTTGTGGAGGGCAGCAATGACGGTCTCAGCACATTAGGTTCAGTTATGCTATGTTTGTGTATGTTCTGTTCCTTTGGGTTAGGTTCGGGTAGCTTCGATTATTCTGATATACACTGCGATTCAACGGATTTCTGCGTTCCTCTCTCCACTAACGTGCCCTGCTTGGCGCCGTGGAGGCCAGCCATAGAGGTGGCGGCACGTTAGGTGTGGTCAGGCTACGTTCATTTATGTTACGGTTGGCTATATTTGGAGGGGATGACTTTGTCTTTAGTACTATAGTCTGGTATCAGGTGGATTCCTTAGCCCCACAGTGCTCTAATATTTTCAGCTGGTCTCCAGGAAGGCCAGCAATAGTGGTCATGGCACGTTATGTTTGGTCATATTACGTTCGGTTGGTTTTGGTCAGGCTACGTTTGGTCATGGTAGCTTTAACTTTAGCGATGTACACCGCTATTCGGTGGGAATCTGCGCCCTACTGTGCTCAAGTGTGTCCTGCTTGGCACTGGGGAGTGGCGTAAAGGCGGTCTCGGCACGTTAGGTTGAATTAAGCAACGTTTGGTTTTATCCTGTTGGTGTGAGTTAGCATTGGGAAGCTACGTCATTTCAGATATAAACTGCGATTCTATTGACTTGTGCGGTCTACTCCGCACTAATGTGTTCTGCTTGACTCAGACTAGGCCAGCAAATGTGTTCGCGGCACCCCAGGATAGGTTAGGCTTCGTTTGGTTATTTTACGTTTGGTTAGCCTGGGAGAGGATAGCTTCCATTTTAGTGCTATAGCCTGTTATCAGGCGAATTTCTGCGCACTACAGTACTTCAATGTATGGAGCTCGGATCTGAGAGGACTAGCAATAGTGTCCTCGGCACGTTATGTTTTGTCAGGTTGAGTACTGTTTGGTATGGTTAGGTTATGTTTGGCAATGACTGCTCTAATTTCTGCGCTGTACACTGATATTCGGTGGTTTCTTCACTCTACTGTGCAATAGCATTACCGGCTTGTCTCTGGGGAGGGCAGCAATAGCGGTCGCGAGACGTCAGGTTGAGTTAGGCTATGTTTGGTTAAGTTCTATTGGTTTGGGTTAGGTTTTTATAGCTACGACATTTCTTATTTACATTACGATTCGATGGATTTCTGCTTTCTACTCTCCATTGATGTGCTCCGCTTGGCTCTGTGGAGGCCTGAAATA
>NW_016999878.1:0-882 GCF_001483705.2 Eufriesea mexicana | reverse complement strand
AATTAAGGGTGCGGAGACTTTTATCTCGCGTGGGATTATGGATGATGATTGTATTACACATTGAGAGAATGGTATAATTATACAGTTTTAGTTAGTATAGAAATTTTCATCAATCCAAATATTTTTGTAATAAAATTGTAATAATAAATTCTGTAAATATTTTTTATTTTGTGAAAAATAATGGAAGACTGTTGTATAATTTGCAATTGGAATAATTATATTGTAAAATTTATGTTATTACAATATTGAAATTTTGTTCGGTCAGAAGGGTGCAGAAATTTTTTGTTTTATAGTAGATTATAGAAAATTATTATATAACATAATATTGAAATTTTCCTTCATTTAGAATGTAAGAGTCTTTTATTTTATTTATAAAAGATTATGATAGACTGATACGGAGTAAAGAATTGCCATAATCGTATAGCATAACTTAATATTTATATTAAATACATTAGATATAATTTAATATCCATTTAGTACATCCAGGAAGACGAAAATTGTAATAATAAATTCTGTAAATATTTTTTATTTTGTGGAAAATAGTGAAAGACTGTTGTACAATGTGCAATTAGAATAATTACATTGTAAAATTTATGTTATTACAATATTGAAAATTTGTTCGGTCAGAAGGGTGCAGAAATTTCTTGTTTTATAGTAGATTATAGAAAATTATTATGCAATATAATATTGAATTTTTCCTTCGTTGAGAATGTAAAAATCTTTTATTTTATTTATAAGAAATTATAGTAGACTGATACGGAATAAAGAATTGCCATAATCGTATAGCATAACTTAATATTTATATTAAGTACATTAAACATAATTTAATATCCATTTAGTACATCCAGGAAGACGAAAATTGTAATAATAAATTCTGTAAAT
>NW_016999877.1:0-1220 GCF_001483705.2 Eufriesea mexicana | reverse complement strand
ATTCAAATTTTAAGAAATTTTTCGTCTTTTTGTTGACTCAAGAATATTTTATATTATTTATATTTTACATTACTATATTAAAATATCGCTATATTTTATATTAGAGTCTTTATACAGTTAGAGTTATCGTGAAATAAATTTTTTATAACTTGCGATTTTTATGTTGGTGGATTTTTAATTTGATTCTCGATTTCTTAATTTTTCAAATTTTTATTTTCCAATTCGAATTTTCGAAATTTCTTTGGATTCATCCTCCTTCTGTATATATTCTGTACATATTTTTGGATTCATGTTCTTTCTGTACATATTCTGTATGTATTGTCCACGTCGTATATATTATTCATACGTTCTGTATATATTTAATGTATAAAATAATATATTTTATTATTTTCGATCTTTTCTTTTTTCTCTAATTTTCGTTCTTTCTTGTTCAAAAAAATTCAAATATGTTTCCGTGTTTGCATATATATACTGCGTTGGATTTTAAGGAAAAGGTAGATCGTAGATAGCGCCAAATTGCTTTCCTTCGTGATAATTAACTCAGTTATGTTAAATACACCGTCCGAGATAATTAGATCGTTAGAATGTTCTTAGAAAAAAATTTTGTGACTCTACCAAACGATGTATTATATTTTAGGTACCTCGCAGAACGATGAAGTCATTCGGGTTAACGATCCTGTGTCTACTCTAACTACTATTCTTACATCTTCTCCTCAATTAAATCCAATTACTAATTTCATCTAGCGTTCTCTATTCGTCAACGACTCATGTATATTCAGAATAACTCGCGGATCCTTTAAAAAAAAAAAAAAAAAAAAAGAGGAAAGAAAAAGATAAATAAAAAGAAGAAATAAAAACAAAAATACGAAACACACTAATATAAATAATCAACATTAAAATTCACTGAAGAAAATAAATTAATAACAAAAAAGAATTTAAAATAATGGCAAGGAGTATGAAATAACCATCGGATTGTATAAATAATCAACGATGAAGTACACGAAAAATATGAATAGAAAATTTAAGAATAATTGTACGAAGTATGAAATAATCGTCAGATTATATAAATAATGAGTGATATAAATAAATAAATAAATAAAATAAATAAAAGCAAATTAAAATAATTGTAAGAGGTATGAAATAATCATCAGATTACATAAATAATCAATGATACAAATAAATAAATAAATAAAAGATAATAAATAAAAACAAATTGAAAT
>NW_016999876.1:0-783 GCF_001483705.2 Eufriesea mexicana | reverse complement strand
AGCAGTATACAGAACAAAAGATAAAGCTATCCTGACCAAACCTAGCCTAATCCAACCTTACCGTACGTAACGTGACTATGCCTAACGTGCCGCGACCACCATTGCTGGCCTCCACATAGTCACGCAGAACACGCTAGTCGAGAGCACACCGCAGAAATCCACATAATCGCAGTCTATATCAGAAAAGTCACAGCTACCCAAGCCTCACCCAAACCAAAGGAACTTAACCAACCGTAGCCTGACTTACCCTAACGTGCGAGGCAGCTACTGTTGCCCTCCCCAGAGCGAAGCAGGACATACTAGAGCACGGTAGAGCGCTGAAATCCACCGAATGGCAGTGCACAGCGCAATAGTTAAAGCTATCTTCACCAAAGTTTTCCTGACGCAACCTTACCGAACGAAACCTGACTCATTTTAACGTGCCGCGGCCATCAACGCTGGCCTTGCCAGAGCCAAGCTGACAGTTTTAGAGTACTGCAGGGAGCAGTAATCCACTTAATAGCGGACTGTAGCATTAAACGCATGGCTATCCCCTCCAATCCTACGGAATAGTTGCTTAATCGACCGTATCCTAACCTACCCTGACGTGCCGCGACCACTATTTCTGGCCGCTCCAGAGGCTTACAGGACATACTCGAGCGCAGTGGAGCGCGGAAATTCACCGAGATGCGGTGTAGAGCAAAAAAGTTAAAGCCACCCTAACCAAGCACAGACATACCAAACCTAACCAAGCGTAACCTATTCCAAACTTACCTGCCACGACAGCTATTGCTGGCCACCCTA
>NW_016999875.1:0-1086 GCF_001483705.2 Eufriesea mexicana | reverse complement strand
ATCGTATCCTAACCATACCAAACGAAACATAACCAAACGTAGCCTAACTCAACATAACGTGCCGAGACTAGTATTGGTGGCATCCCCAGAGGCAAGCAGAGCATATTAGGCCACAGTAGAGCGCAGGCATCCATCGAAATGTTGCTTATAGCACGAAAGTCATAGCTGCTCTCTCCTAACCTAGCCAATCGTAACACAATCAAACGTAACATAACTCAACCTAACGTGACGCCACCGCTATTGCTGGCCTCCCAAGAGCAAAGCAGAGCATGTTAGAGTACCATAAAGCGCGAAACACACCGAACGTCAGTGTATAGCAGAAAAGTTAAAGCCATCCTTCCCTATCGTAACAAATCGTTACATAACCAAACGTAACCTAACAGAGAGTAACGTGCCGCGACCACTATTGTTGGGATTCCCAAATTCTAGGAGAGTGCAGTAAAGCACAGTAGAGCGTAGGATTCCATCTAATAACAGCTTATAACAGGAAAGTCGAAGCTATCCGAAAATAACGCAGCGTAACGTAACCGAACGTACTGCAACGCAAACTATCCTGCCGAGACCAGCACTGCTGGCCTCCCAAGAGTCGAACAGAATAAAGTAGGTAAATATGCAGCGCAGAAGCGCATCGATGGGCAGCGTGTAGCACAAAAGGCTAAGCTATCCTATTCTAACCTTACCAAACGTAGCATAACCAGACGCAACATATCCTAGACTAACGTGCCGACAGCACTACTGCTAGCCTCCCCACGGCAAAGCAGAATATACTAGAGCACAGTCCAGCGCAGATCTCTACCGGATAGGAGCCTATAGCAGAAACGTCAATGCCATCCTAACCACACAAAACCTACCATAATCAAGCCAAACGTAACATAACTGAACCTAATGTGTCGAGGCCGCAATTCCTGGCCTCCCCATAGCCATGCAGAGCATATGAGAGCACAGTACAGCGCAGAAATTACCTGAACAGCAGTGTATTGCACAAAAGTCAAAGGTATCCTATCCTAACCGACACAAACCTGTCATAACCAAACATAACATAACATGATCTAACGCGCAGCCGCCACCATTTCTGGAATTCCCAGA
>NW_016999874.1:0-925 GCF_001483705.2 Eufriesea mexicana | reverse complement strand
TTAAATACGTCATAAATTATAAAATTAATTGCGATAAAGCTGCAAACTCAATCTAACGATTCACTTCTTCAGTGTTTTGTAGAAAATAAATATATTTTATCGTAGTATAAATGAATGTAACACGAAATAAATAAGAAAATCGTTCCTCTTAAATCAATGACTTAGACCACTTTTATAATTATATGCACATATATAATATATGTAATATATATTGTAAAATATATATACATATGTGTAACATGTATATATAACATATTACACTAACATATTTATGAGTGAGGTTGAATGAGTGAAATTCATTTGTCCTATAATTGTGAAATGTGTGATATAAGTATGTGACCGAGTGTCATCTAGCATGAACTTATATATAATGTGATCGAGTGACGTCTAATGTGAACAATGTTTGAAAAAATGTTTAGGAGAACACGTAAATGTTATAGTTATTAAGAGTGAGAGAAGAAACTTCCGGAAAAACTGCACCGATTCTATAATTTCAAATAGTTTATTATTTAAATAGTTTAATTTAAATATATTTTGTGAGTTACTCGTTAAAAAGGTCTCGTATATTATTGTCCATTCTACTCACAATATTTACAGTATAATACATATATAAATTATAAATACCAATTTCATATTTTTAAATGTTAAATAGTACTCAGAGACTAATTTTATAGAGCAAAATATTGTGAAACTGAGTTATTTAATGATGGAAAAGCTACTACGTTCCTTTTTTAAATGGGAATGGCATATTAATTCTTTGATATTATTAAAGTTGTTATGAAACCTAGCAATTTTTACTTAAAATATTTGTTTGTTATTCTGTATAGTTATATAAAAAATACTTACTTATAAATTAAATGTATATGTGTAAATGTCAGACATACTACAGTAATAAATTATTCGTATCTATATAATAGTAATTCTT
>NW_016999873.1:0-826 GCF_001483705.2 Eufriesea mexicana | reverse complement strand
ATTTTTCTTTGATTAAAATTATAAAATGGAAGTAAACTTTTAAATATTTTCTTTGATATTAATCTCCAAATATTTTAATTTAATTAGAATTATAAAATAGAAGTAAATTTTCAAATATTCTCTTTGATTGGAGTTATAAGATATATGTTAATTTTCAAATATTCTCATTTGATCGGGCCTATACATTTATGTGAAAGCTTCGAAAAACAATCGATGAGCAAATGTGCATTCTTCCCACGGTACGCGACAAAAAGGGGGATGATGGTACACAATGCACGGTTTAACAGGAGGGTGTACCTTCCTCGTACAGGTGGGGCAAATGGATGAGTTTATGGTTTTTACTGTGTAGCTATAGGAACTTGTTCCCCCATGACACGAATCACACACGGTTTTAAACGGTTTTAACTGTCTTTCCAAACTTCCCAGTTTTCCAGAATTGTATACGTTACAGATATATTTTAACACAGTATACTCGAATATAACAAAGCAAAATGTATCATACTGAAATGTATAACAAAAAAAATCCATTATTCATACGATCTAAACACAATACCCATAAAATAATTTTATATTTATGTTTAGGTTTGGCAAACTAACGAAAATCGTATCATATCGGAGTCATTAAATATAATTAATAATTACAATTACAATTAATAATATCAAACTATTTCACAGAAGTAAGGGATGTAAATAAAGTAAAAAGATAGAACAAACATATTACAATTAATTTTTATATTAAAATTTCGACATAACTCAAGAGATTATAATACAAATAATTTATAATTATAATGCATATAATATATTTATATAAATAATCTATAATTGT
>NW_016999872.1:0-791 GCF_001483705.2 Eufriesea mexicana | reverse complement strand
ACTTAGCATAACCCAAGCTAACCGATTGTATCTTGACCCTCATAACATGCCAATAGCACCATTGCTGGCCTTCCCGGAGCCAAGCTGATAGCAATCGAGAACTGTAGGGTGCAGAAATCCACCTAATTGCAGACCATAGCACTTAAGTCAAAGCTATCCTCCACTAACCTAGCCAACAGCAATATTACCAAACGTAACTTATCCCATCCTATCGTACCGCGACCACTATTACTGGCCTCCACAGAGCCAAAAAGAACAGATTAGTGGTGGGTAGAACGCTGAAATCCAAAGGCTCGCTGTGTGCAACAGAAGAGTCAAAGATGCCGAAAAATAATACAAACCAATTGGTCATAGCCAAACATAGCCTAACTAAACCTAACGTGCCGAGACCGCTTTTGCTGCCATCACCATGGCCAAGCAGGGCATACTAGATCACAGCAGAGCCCAGAAACCGACTGAATAGCGGTGTACATCGCGAAAGTTGTAGCCATCCTCTCAAAACTTAGCCTCAACCAGCCTAACCGAACGTAACCAGACACAAGGTAACGTGCCGAGAACAATATTCCTGGCATTCCCATCGAAAAGCTGATAGCAATGGAGAACTGTAGGGCGCAGGAGTCCACCTAATAGCAGACCATACCATAAAGTCATAGCTATCCTCTGCTAGCCTAACCAACCACAACATAACCGAACGTAACCTGACGCAACATAACGTGACGGGATCACTGTTGCTGGCCTTCCCAGTGCTAAGCTGAAAGCATTAGAGCACTGCAGGGCGCAGAAATCCTCCT
>NW_016999871.1:0-791 GCF_001483705.2 Eufriesea mexicana | reverse complement strand
TATGTACAAACTTCCGACCTATCAATAGTATCCCGCGTCTGAAGCATGGGCCTGCTAAGTAGTCTTACTCGAAGAATTCACTAGCAGGGCGCGCACAGGTCGTCGAGAAACGCATTATATTATACTTCCTTTACTTTCTCACGATTCTTTGCTCTACAAAGGTCACTCCTCAGTTCGCACTGAGGAAAATGGGACAGGAGATAGTCAATAATAAAATAATCCCTTCGGTTAATAATGTCACTAATAATATTGAAATTCCACTCTCTCAGATCACACAAAAGAGAAGTTAAACAAAAGAAGGACAAATATATCACACTTCTCATCACATCCTTCTTTCTCACACGATTCTTCGATCCCTTTAGAGGTCTCTCTCCCGTCTTGGTGGACACCTGAGGGAGCGGGTGAAACCAATAATTAAAATATATCGATATATATATAATAATATATATAATATATAAAATTCCACTCTCAGATCACACAAAAGAGTTAAACACAAAAGAAGACAATATATCACACTTTCCATCATCCTCCCTCTAAAGGTCATCTCGCCTTAGGTGGCCACTAGGAGGGATAGCTGATATAATATAAATCCCGTCGCAGAGGTGTTGTGTTGTAATAATACAACAATCTCCCACTCTCAGAAATCACAAAAGAGCTGTCGCTATGCTTAACACGTTGACTGCCATGGGGGTCACCGGTGACCGGTACTCGACTTCGCTACAGCGCCGTGGGGGGCACCGGTGACCGGCGACGCGACCATTAGTAAAAATACATAATTAGAGTAAATATCG
>NW_016999870.1:0-502 GCF_001483705.2 Eufriesea mexicana | reverse complement strand
TCACCCAACTCAACATAATCAATCGTGGCATAGCTCAACCTAACGTACCGAGACCACAATTTCTGTCCTCAACAGAGCCGAGCTGAATGTAATAGAGCACAATCGAGCACTGGAATCCGGCGTGTAGCGGTGTATGGCACGAATGTCAAAGATAACCCGGCCGAACTTAACCTAACCTAACCTAACCGAACGTAGCGCAACTCTACCTAACGTGACGAGATCTTCACTGCTGGAATCCCCAGAGCCTTGCATATGGTAATAGAATTCATTGGAGCGCAGACATCCGCGGACAGCAGTGTATAACGCAATGGTCCAAGCTATCATACACTAACCTAGCCAAACGTAACCTAACCAAACCTAACGCGCCGCGGCTACTATTTCTGCAATTGCCAGAGTAAAAGGAGTGAATATTAGATAAAAATAGGTCGCAGAAATCCCCCTCAATGCAGTGAATAACGCATAGGTCGATGATATCCTAACATAGCCTGACCTAACATAACCA
>NW_016999869.1:0-525 GCF_001483705.2 Eufriesea mexicana | reverse complement strand
TATGGCGTCTATGATTTCGTAACGACGACCATCGCGATCTTCCGTGAAAATATTTTATACTAAACGAAACTAGAAGCAAAATGTGATCAAAAGTTACATGAGAAGATTCGCTAGAACATTGTCTTTCTAACGAGTGCTTAAAGTTTCATAAATTAATTAAGTGGAGTATAGTAATTAATGAAAAACCATTGGCGTCTTCGACAACAATTCAAACACTTCGTAGAATAATAAATAATAATTAATTATTTAGGGATAAATTTATTTCGAAAGATATATTGGAAAGTTGCTGAAGGGTCTGCCTTTATGATGTAGCTATAAAGTTCGCAAATTAATCGCAGGAACCGAGTAATTAATTAATTTACTTATAATACTTTAAAAAGTAACATACCAATTATTACCCGAACTTTCCAATATATTTTTCGAAATAAATTTATCCCTAATTAATTAATTATTAATTATTAATCTACGAAGTGTTTGAATTGTTGTAGAAGACGCCATTGGTTTTTCATTAATTACTATACTCCA
>NW_016999868.1:0-609 GCF_001483705.2 Eufriesea mexicana | reverse complement strand
ATGGATCGATGGATGTATGGATGGGAGGACGTATGGATGGATGCCTGTATGGATGAATGGATGAATGGATGGATTGAGGTATGGATGGACGGATGTACGGATGTATGGATTTATGTATGTGTATATTTGTGGATTTGTGGATGGATGGATGCTTCGAAGGATGGAAGTACGAATGCATAGATTTATGGATATATGGATGGTGGATGTATGAATGTATGGATGGATGGACGTATGGATGGATCGATGTGTGGATGTATGGATGTATTGATGTATGTATGGAGGTATGGACGTATGTTTGAACGGACATGTGTATGGATGCATGGACGTGTGGGTGTATGAATGCATGTGTGGATGGGCGGTAGGCCGGATGTATGTACGGATGTGTGTATGGATGAATGTATGGATGTATGCATGGATGTAAGTATGGTTGTTGTATGGATGTAAATATGGATGTATGCAAGGATGTATGTACGGAAGTTTGTATGAATGTATGTATGTATGTATGTATGGATGTATGTAAGGATGTATATATGGATCTATGTATGAATGAATGTATGGGTGTATGTATGGATGTATGCATTGATGTATGTATGCATGTAGGAATGGATG
>NW_016999867.1:0-829 GCF_001483705.2 Eufriesea mexicana | reverse complement strand
CGGTGTTGAGGTGGAGATGGATGACGGTCATTGTTTAAACCCTCTGAATAGCCGATAGCCATAGACGACTCCACATATGCATCAATCCCCCCACACTTGTTTTACTTCAGAATCTACCTACTTCTATTTCCGAATACCTTCATCGTCGGTTTGTAATCTCGAATTCGGTCTTACTTCATCTGTGATCTATTTCTGTCCCAGCGATGGATCATTCCAACCATTTTGGTCAAGTTTGATGTCTCTGTTGGCCTCACTTCAATTTTCTTTCGTGTAACTAATCCGTTTGCCTTTGGGATTACATTTAAGGTAATATAATCCCCCTTCAGCTTTCAGGCATTTCAAGATATAATCTGGAAGTCTGCGCACGGCAACGAGAGATGCGTGCAATTCGACACAACTAGTTACAAGGTAGAAGACACTGTTGGACGACGAGGGATGATTGCGTTTAGGTTTAAGTCATCATAAATAGTTTGGGGTATATTACTAGGCTAAGTATTACGTGCGCGTTGTATGTAGAAAGGTTAGCTACATAACTTGAAGCGATACATCCATTACCTATTCTTTCCCTGTTACCCATCTCGTTTACCAATCAGATCATAATTTTTCTCCCGACAATCGCGATCGTCCTTAAGTACCAATTAGCCTACGCGACGTACTTCCGTGTACTCGATGATTTCATGCATCGCAAGTCACCGTCACGACTCGTCTGCGACGCTCATTCAAGCCGCTGTCAATTTCAACATACGTCGGGTACCAGGATGGCCTTCAGTTCACTTTCCCTTCTGGAGTCAATGTGCGATTCCAGCAGCACTAGTCGTACGCTTCTAGG
>NW_016999866.1:0-1232 GCF_001483705.2 Eufriesea mexicana | reverse complement strand
TGCGTTCTACTCTCCACTAATATGTTCTGCTTGTCTCTCGGGTGGTCAGCAATAGTGGCCGCGGCATGTTAGGTTGAGCTATTTAGCGATCGGTTATGATACGATAGTTTATGTTAGGGGACGGTAGCTTTAACTTTAGTGATATAGTGTGCAATTAGCTAGAATTCTACGCCCTACTGTCATTCACTATATGCACCTTGGCACTGGGACTGCCAGAAATTGTGGCCTCTGCAAGTGATGTCGTGCCATGGTACGTTCTGTTATGTTGGGATGTGCAAAGTTTGGTTAGGACAGCTATAACTTTTGTGCAGGGCACAGCTGTCAGGTTTATTCCTGCTTTCCGCTGTTGTCTAGTATGTCGTGCATGACCCTGTGGAGGGCAGCAATATCGGTATCGGTAGGTTAGGCTGAGTTATGCTATGTTTGTTTATGGTCTGTTTGTTTGGGTTATGCATGCGTAGCGTTGCATCTTCTGATATGCGCTGCCATTCAACGGATTTCGGCTTTCTATTCTGCGCTAGTGTGCTCTGCTTGAATCTGTGGAGGCAAGTAGTACCTTTCGCTGCGCGTTCGGTTGGCTTGGTTACGTTTGGTCATGTTACGATTGGTTAGGTTTGCAGAGGATAATTTTGACTTTAGCGCAAAACCTGCTATTAGGTGGACTTCTGCGCCCTACGTTGATCTAACGTTTTCAGCTTGGCCCTGGGATGACAGCAATAGTGGCCGCGGCACTCTATCTTGGGTCAGGCAGCGTTCGGTTGGGTTGGGTTTGGCTCAGTGCGATTTCTATAGCCGTAACTTTTGTGCTGTATACTGCTATCAGGTGCACTTCTACGCTCTACTGTGCTCTAGTATGACCTCCTTGTCTCTGTGGAGGGCAGCAATAGCGGTGTCGGCACGTTAGGTAAATTTGAGCTATGTTCGGATCTTTTCCCTTGGTTTAGGATAGGTATGGTAGCTCCGACTGTTCTGATGTGCACTGCGATTCTATGGATATCTACTTTCTTCTCTCCACTTATGAGTTCTGCGTGGATGTGGGGAGTGCAGTAGTGGTGGCCCTGGCACGTTAGGTTTGGTTAGGATACGATCTGCTATGTTACGGTTGGTTAAGTTAGGAGAGGATGGCATTGACTTTGGTATCATAGTCCGCTATTAGGAAGATTTCCGCGCCATACAGTGCTCTAATTCTTTAAGCTTGGATCCAGGAACGCCATAAATAGTGGTCTCGGCGC
>NW_016999865.1:0-653 GCF_001483705.2 Eufriesea mexicana | reverse complement strand
TCTACAGAAGAATATACGTGGTTCACTAAAATATATGTAGGATCGGATTGTGTGAATGGGCTAGAATAGCGTTGCTTCATTTCTTGATAATACACAATCAGCTTATACGTAGATGAAACAAGAGGTTACTCGTTATGGATACGCTCGACTTTGACTTCTTACATACTGACACACTATTAGCAACTTTCTAAAGACTCTTGGAGGACAGGAACTCCTTATTTAAAGCATTCACTCTGTCCTTTTCCATACCCACACTTTCCTTTTCAATCATGCCCCTTTCCCACTCAACCTCCGTGGGCCAGATACTTCAATCACTCTGGATGCATCCCCAAACTTTCGCTCGACTCTACCATACACGTACATTCTTTGCAGTTAATTCGCTTGCATGCGGTCCCTTTCATCCTAAGCCCAAACACACTTGATATTCTTTCGGGACCGTACTTATTCCAATCCCACATATATGCTGAACGCGATTCTTGCGGGATCACGCAAGTTGGCATAGCTGAAAACGCATGCATCGAGCTCATGAACAAGCTATTGAACGAAGAGCGCACCTTGCATATCGACAATTTTTATACAAGTTACGAATGAGCAGTAAAATTGTTAGATTTCAAAAGCCATGTTCTTGGAACGGTACGCCACAATAGGAAGTT
>NW_016999864.1:0-892 GCF_001483705.2 Eufriesea mexicana | reverse complement strand
GACGGATCCTAGCGCCCACAGATACATGCAGAGTATGATAGAACACAGTACAGTGCTGAAGTCCACCGCTTTATTGTGTACAGAACAGAAGCCAAAGATATCCTAACCGAACCAAAACAAACCTCTCCTAACCGAACATATGATAACACAACCAAACGCGGCGCGGCCACCATTTCTGGCCTCCCCAGAGCAAAGCAGTGCATATTAGATCACAGAGGAGCGAGAAAATTCGCCGAGCAGCAGTGTTTAGCACAAAAGTCAAGCTGTCCCTGTTTAACCTCTCCAAGTATGGCACAAACAAGCGGAATAAAACTCCACCTAACCGACCGACACAGCTACTGCTGACCACCCCAGAGCAAAGCTGACTATATTACAGCACATCAGGCCACAGACATCCGCGACCTTTCGGTTTATACCACAGAAGCCAAAGTCTTCCTAACCTAACCCTGCCTAACCTAACTAAAAGGCGCGTTGCAGAACTCACAATAGCGTGTCAAGACCACTATTGCTCTCTTTCCGAGAGCCAATCTGAATATATCAGATCACAGTGGAGCGCAGAAATCCACCTAATAGCAGTCTATGCCGAGAAAGTGAAGAATATCCAAACCTATCCCAAGCAAACGGACCCTAACGAAACGTATCATAACTCATCCCAGCGTGCCGAGACCACTATTACTGGCCTCGCCATAGTGGAGCAGAATATAGTAGAGCGACATAGAGCGCAGAAATACGACGAAGAGATGAGTGTAGCTCAAAAGTCAAAGCTATCCTCTCCTAGCAAACCCAAACATAATCAAACGTACCATAACTTCAATGAACGTGCCGAGCTCACTATTGATGAAATCCCCAGAGCCAAGCAGAATATAATAGAGCACACCAGAGTGCAGAGAGG
>NW_016999863.1:19793-24441 GCF_001483705.2 Eufriesea mexicana | reverse complement strand
TAAAAGATTGAGGAAGCCTTATAGAATCTGTTTCTCGTAAGAAATTCCCTTCTGGGCTCCCAATTGGGGAAAACACTTCAACGACCAGATGGAATTTTTCTTGTTTTTACTCATTACGACTGGTGCGTGTTAATGGAATTTGATCCAGTGTATATTCTACCGTATAAACTTTTTAGTTAATAACATATCGCTATTGTATTCTTCGTTCAGTCTGAAATCACTTGGAAATGAAAAATTGCGCACTAACTTTCATGGTGTTACTTTAGTGATTTTGTACACCGTAATTTGAACGTAATGTGAGAAAAGTCATTTTTATCGTGAAGCTACCAGTGTTCGAAATTTTACCAATTTCCAGCAAGGTACTGTCTCTACTTTCTACAGTAGAACAGTCTAAATACAGATTCAAACTAGGTATGCTGAAGTAAGACTCACGAAAGTATTCAAACGATATATATGGTAGGGTATGGCGTTAACCACTCACTCGACAATAAAGTGTCTACCCCATCGTGAGTTTCTCATGCTAAATCCCTTAGATATCAATTGCACTTGCATTAGACTGGAGTTACAGGATGCGTATTTTCTCGTGCGCGAAAATTGAATAAATCATAAGAATTCGTAATATTTTGTTTTGAATAAAATGAGAATGTAAGTTGCCAATTAAAATTCAATAATAAAAGTATGGTCAGTTTGTCGTAAATAAATCATGGTGTGAGGAGTTAAGAGACTAATGTGAGAATTAACATTTATTAGTATGTTAAACCTACCAATGTTCAATTCCAAAATCATTTCCGAACGCTTAATATGAAATTCCCCATTTAAACGATCGTTGCTTTTGTCACATGCTTGCGGGGTGTTGCGATCAGTATACGTTAAATTATTTACTCTATATTTATCCGAATTCTCCTTTCCTTTCCACCTCCGGTCATTTAACCTCTGGTAGATATAGCGTTAAGTTTCAAATTGCGATGCGTGGAAGGTCGGAATAAAATTATTCCTCGCGTTAATTAGCAGATGACTTCTCGTTTACCGATTTAAGTTGTTTCTCCGAATTTTCGGCGGGTATAATTCGAATCGCCGTTTTTCCGTAACAATGGACCCGTCAAGTGCAGAGGGTTGTCACAGCACTCGGTCTATAAACTCGATCCACCGTCTAATTCAAATTCCTCCGCAACTCCTTGCCGCGATAGACGCTTACTGCAGCGTAACGGAAGTATGTAGCGCGCGTTTCCGATTTTCCTGACGACAGTGGATGGTGTTAGCGGCATGTTGCGTCCAGCATTTTCATGTTCACTTGTCGTACGCGCGCTTGAACGAAGATGCACTGCTTCGCGAATATGGTATGAATGCATTCGGCATTCGTTCGAGGCGGAAAATCGAGAAACCGAGGAGACCCTTCGACTAGCAGGAACACGAGAACTGGCTACAGATTCGATATCGGAAACATCGGTATGATCTTCCTCGCGCTAAATATTCCACCGGCGATCTCTCAATTGATATTCTGGCAATTTTTCTTCATCCTCTTCCTTCCTATCATACAGGGATAACTGTTGTGGGAGGGTTTGACTGTACACATGGCTTGGATTTAATTTGGTGTTTAAGTTGTTATTCTAATTGCTATTCTCAATTGAGTATTTTAATCATTCCGCTGAAATAACTTGAAATACTGGTTAGCAAGATAGATTGACTAAATGGTTTGGTAGGCGGCTTGAACTATTGCTCAATATCGTAGTTTTTATTAAAGTCGTATTTATTTATTTATTGATTTATTTGCAAGAGATTAACTCATCAGAAAATTTGCAAGAAATTTACTTCAGTGAGGCATAAAATTAATGGCAACGGAAAAGAGTAAAAATAAAAAATGGAAATAAAAAGGAAAATAAAAATATACTAATATACAGACGCGATGTGTTAATGGTTTGGAGAAATGTGCTTTCTTCAGAGATGTGCGATATTGTAGCTGTTTTATAGAATGAAGCGGTTGGCTAAATAAATCTAGCTTAGTGTAGGTGTTGTTAATTTTTTATAACCATTCTGCAAATTCGTGAGTGGTATGCAAAAGCGGTTCTATACTGTTGTAAATGAAGAAAGGATGATCGCCTTGAATAAAAGTTTGGCACATGGATTGAGTATTCTTCCAATATATAAGGATAATTTACAAGGCCAAAGTGCACTTTATAAACAAGAAGGATATCAGAGATGCCTCTCCTCCTTTCTAACGTTGTTAAATTGAGTGGTGAGAGTTTGAAGTCACAGTTATGACAGAAAATGAACTTGGATTGCCCAATATGTCGTGAAGTTAATCGTAGGAACTGGTATCACACTTTTCCTAAAGAGATGCTTTGAAATTTAATGTAAAGAGGCAGGAATCCTAGAATTCTGTGTCACATAGTTTGGATTACTGTTTAATACATTGCTTTGATATATGTTGAACATTAAATTGAATTGACTAATCTATTATCATTTAATGTTTTGTTATAATGAGTTAGCTAGTCCAGATGTACTCCATTCACTTTTTTGAATTAGTGTTATACTCTCATTTGGAGCATAACTTTTCTTTCGTTATGAATATTAATTTACGGAAAAAATTCATCAATTTTCGGCCAGAATAGTTTATAATTACAAGTCTTTAAGATGTTATACATCTTCAGGGTCCTATTGAAAAAGTTAGAACAAATATTTTATCACAAGGAAACGTAGAAATTGAACGCTCTCCAATGTTATCTTATTTTTACATCTTCCAATAATATATGAATTTTATAATGCAACTATCTGTATTGTGTCATTATAATATAGTTTAAACTCGATAGATATTTCTTCATATTATCAGTAAGCTATGTATTTAAGTATAAAGGTACTTACAAATTACGTAAAAATAAAAGTTCCGAAATAACCGCCGATTTCACGTTACCCATTTCATGATGAGCGCCCATTTATTTTTCACAGTATTTAAGCAAACGCATAGTTATTCTTAAATTTCTTACTTTCCTCTAAAGTTATTATTGTAGAAAACTGAATTTCTAATTTAAAGTACGATTCTCTGTACAAATATCATCAAAAACGTCTATTATGGAATGTGAGATTTTTAACTGATACCTCGTTCACTTTAACTCGTACCACGGTTAAATCGAGTTTATACCGATTGCTTTAAATTATCAAAATTGAATTGTATTTTCTTGTTTTTCATGAAAATTATTGAACATTAGGAAAAAGGGTAAGCCTATGCAAGATGAAGTTAAGAATGTCAGGCAAATGAATGTTTGGAAATGCATTAACCTCGCTTGGATAAATGACGATTGTGCAGGTGCTTCGAATTGAATGCAATTGCGCGAATTTTCTACTAAGAAGTCGTCGGACATTTTCAAGCAGAAATTCTATTTCAACAATTTCTAACTGAAATTGTAGTTGGAATGCTTGGTAATGAAATATGTGTGACCCACGACGTGAATAGTATCATTGAACGTAAATGAAGCAAAACTAAGGTGTAGTGGACTTAAGAAAATAATTCTAGACAACTAATAACAGTTATCCTTAAAACTTACAAATGGAATAATTACAACAATAAATGAAGTTGAAAAATCTCATTTCTGGTGTTGATATAGCCACTTCAAGCATGTAATAAGATACAGTTCATGAGAAAAGTATATGGTTTTGTCTTGACGTGTGAAAACGTGGAATAGATTGGAATAGTTTCCGAAAATTAGCCGTGATATGTGGAACATTGTGAAGTAACGTACATCTAATTAACTGGTGATTTACGCGGCGAGGACTATGATAAAATAAAAGAAGATGAATTTATAACGAATATTCCCCAACGAAAGGATATAGATACACTATGAATCGTAATGAATATTCGCATACAAGAAGTATCAACGGAAAAATTGTTAATACAAACGAAACGCTTAGTGCGACGGAAAATCAGCGAGTAGTCTACATAGATGTATCAGGATAATAATACAAAGAGAATGTCAATCATGAGAGTAAAGTCACAAACTAAAAATCCATGGATTCTCTATACTAAAATCGAGAAAAGGGATCTCAAGTTAATTGCAATGTTAACAAGTTTGCTTAGCTTAAGTGGCGACCATATAATAGTAAGTGCACTAGAAGCAACTTCACGTGAGATATGGAAATGAAATACTCGTGATTTCCTAATTTCATTGCACCACAAATGTCATCACCCGGATTCCATGGGTACAAACATGAAAAGTCTAGAATTGTTACGTGCTCATCGCGAAAAAATTTCCCAGCTCATATGGTTAGTGCCAAGAAACGAGAAGCTCAAGGCAACGGAGCGCCGAGAGGACCATCACCGGAGCGCCAAAAGCTACGATTATGAGACGAGAAAGGCGTGTTTGGCGCGTGAGCGAGACCAAGCTTCATCGCTCGCCACTATGTCTCACTCAGTCGTTTCGGTACTGTCGGAAGCGATGCATTTAGGACGCGTCATTGTGGCCTTTATAAGTGGCCTTGGCGTTGGAAAATCGGATAATCATATCTCGCGTCCAGTGGCGGGATGGTGCAGCGGATTGGAAGGTGGCCAAATATGAATATACAGCACGCTCGGCAACGCGTACGTTGCTGCTTCACCGCACACACGTACTATATTATTGCCGCTGCTTAATCGTGCTGCCTAATAAATGTCACCGCT
>NW_016999863.1:0-19760 GCF_001483705.2 Eufriesea mexicana | reverse complement strand
CGAACCACTAAATTTCACGCATTGGCGTCGCGCTGGCGAAAAGAGGCGGCACGTAAAGCGCAAGAGGCACCGACCGCTGATAATTCCTGTTATATACCGAAGGGAATTCGGGATTGATTGGTTTGCATATCATAAACACCTTATTCGCCGACCATTAATTTTTCTCGTACGATTGCAGAGCGTGCTGCGCATTATATTGATGCAGGGACCTTGGAATGACAAGTGAGGATGCGTTAGTGGATCTTTCGTTATTTTCATAGAATCCTGACGACATCAGGGTATGTCTGATGTGGGTGCGTGGTGTTGGTTTAGCTTGTTACATGTGCTTGGTGAATGTAATTACGTGGTTAGGGAATGGGGAGTAATCGGATTTTATTGAATTATTATTTATATGTGTCTTCCAATGTGAAAACCAGGTCTTGTGAGTCGAAGGGAAAAACTTGTTGATTTTTGGTATTTGGATACGAATGCTTGCATACGTTTGGGTGAATTTTACTGAGATGATGAATAAATCGTATAAGTGAAAGCAGTAGCTGGAGTATGGAAAGTAACTAATTTTCAAGCGATTATCCTGAATAGTCGTTTTAACGGAGTATCTTCAACTTGAACGATCTTCTATTCTGATACCTGTTAACCTTGTTCGGCGGTAGAAGGCGATCCATTTACTGATTTTCATAGATTTTGATGGAATTGGTTAATGGATGCTACGTCTGGAAAAAGCAGCAGTTAAAGATATTTCGATGTGGAGTCCTTATTCTGCGATCATTTCAAATCGTGTGCCTATGATTCCAATAGTTAGTCTTGCTATGTTGTACATAATTGGATGGCAGATAGAAAAGGTACCATTTTGAAGATCTTTCGAAGCTCAGGTAAGGTCGCAGGATAAAGAAAGGCAGATAAGGTGGATGGGAAATACCTGTATATTCTTTCAAATTTGGATTTGTTTATGTGATTGGCAGGTTTGACAAATTGGTAACGAAATATTAATTAACAGTAATTAACAATTGAAACAGAAGGTAGAAAAACTTCATATAAAATTGGAAAAACAATTAACAACAAATGTGCACGATAAACTTCATTCGATGCCACAGAGAAGAAAAATAAGCCAAACATTGCTAGTACCACGTAGTGTCAAACAGTCTCTCTTCCAGCGAGTCATACATATTACTACGAAAAGTTTTATGAATTTTGCAGAGATGCATACAAATCACAGTACACGATAACAATTTAGGCACTGCATTTAATATCTAAATTAATTTTAATATTTTTCGTTATATTCTCACTACCAGTCCATAGATCTATATAGGAAATGAAATAAAAAGACGAAAAGAAATATAAATCACGCGAACGGTAATACAGGAATATGCGCATATGCTTCCTTGCAATATTAATGCCGGAATATCGATTTTGATAACAAGGAAAGCCTTTCACACGTCATCAAATATTTCATGATTGGAAAGTCCACTTCGCATAGCGTAGCTGGAAGGTATGCAAATCACGAATGCGTGCGATTCCATCAGGCTTATTCATAGTCATCCAACTGTATTATATTCACGGCAGTGTCCATGATTTCCATTAGCTTATTTGCCACGGATATCTGATAATTTGGAAACGTCATTCATCAAAGCTGCCCCAAAATCGATTACAGATTACGCTGCAGTTTAAAAGGGCTACGGTAATCCCCTGATAAGCAATCAGTTCACCCCTGCTAAGGTTCCTCGGTGTAACCCTTGATAAATCGCTTCCGTGCGAGATTATGAACAATTAGAGGAACAAGGGATAATGTTAAATGTCACATACGACATAAAAATATGAACTTTCGATCGCTATTTTTAATAAAAGAAAATTGGTCTTCAAGTAGAAATGACCGAACTTAAAATTATTTATTATTAATTACTTTATTGTTTCTTTTTGAAGTTACTTTTGTAGCAAAAGGTTGACATTATGTACCCTTGAACTAGTTAATATTAGGTGAAATTTAGAAGTTCAAAATAGCAATTCGAATTTTTCCGTTTCAACGCTATTTTTATAATAAAAGTTGTTCAAATGTTCTTTGTTATTAAAAGGATTTTACTATCGTGGAACAGTTATTCTCGAAGAATAGAATTTGTAACTTCAATACCATACAATTTAGCATATCCTATTTCAAATGATTACATTCTTCATGGGTATACAATTTGCATGGTCCCACAATTAGAATATTATGGGCTGAACGTAAATGTCAAAATATGTATGGTAGCAGAACTACAAGCATGCGTGTAAAATAAGCAGGAAAGAAAAACCCTGTGTTTAAATGTATAATGGAAAGCAAGTTGAAAAATTTGACAACTTTGTTAATGGCTAGAGAGAGATGGTCGTCGACTGTCATCACCGCTGCATCTCTGATTTATTAATGTACTTTCTCATTGAAATGTACTTTTCGCGGTATCGTATCCGTCATAATTACTCTTGGGTTATTTCATCATCTGATATTGTATTTTAATACGTGCATTAACGCCATGATGCCGGCGCCAGAATCCAAAGTCTGCTCCGTGGGGCGGCACCGGAAGTCACTGCCTGCTCCGTGGGGAAGCGCAGCGCCAGATTACACTAATCAACATAATACATTCGCGGCAATACCGACTGAGTAAAGCATATAGATCTCGAAGAGCTAAAGACGAATTTGAAACTAGCTTTTGACCGTCACACTCAGTTTATGAGAAAATTGATTTTGTAGAAAAATCGCAATATGCCAAACTTCACATTAATTTATAACAAAACAACAGAATCTATACGACGCCGGTTGGGTTCAATGAATTCCGCGCACTTTATTTAATGTATTCATATACGATAGTTAGGCAGTATCAATTTGCATATACCCGAATATGTTGTGTAGATCTGATGGGGCGAGCTTTAGGTCTAATTTTGTAACATTATTTTCAATTTTTCTCAAAAAGTAGATGCCTAACGTGAATTGTGACCATCGCACGCTATTCTGTGAATATTTTACTATAAGAAACGTTTATAACGCGTATCAAAAAATTTTACTACTTCGAACGAAAAAAAATAGTCACGCACGTTTGTCGGCGATCTACGGCGCGCGTAAGTATCATACATGGCAAAAATTATGTTAGGACGTAGTGCAAGCTTTAGTTTTAACTTAAGTCGAGTGCGAGCGGAAATTTCATCGAACATCCGACTGACCATTACCAGGCCCTAGCACTTGAGGCACGATTAACGTGCTGTATGGAAGGAACCACTATGGTGCGAGTTGATAGGACTCCGCACTAGAGATTAGTTTCTAAAAGCTTTGGTCGACGAAGGAGGATTTACTGCCGGGCTAAATGGCCGAGGGCTATCGGAGGATTTTCCAGAAGTCCGCTCCATTTCCCTTGACGGATCGCGTGCCTCAGGTTACGCGAACGTTGACTGGCCCCTGGACCCTCGGCGCCACACTTAGACGTTTAGGGCCGCCCACGCATTATGAGTGAAATCAGTGACATTTGAGGAACTGAATACGCCCCAGCCGTCAATTTTCGAATATAGTTTGCGACTCAGTAATTGGGGATGATCAATGAGAATTTGGACTACAACGCGAGGTTTACTCAGAGCTTAGATTTTACAGCAATTGAAGAAAAGCGTTGTTAGTATGCATTGCAGTTATTGTGGGTCGTGCAATGATTCTATGGGTGCGTTGTCAGCAGAGTTCTGCCATAAAGCTGAACACACATTTCTTCCACTAAGTTTAAACGTGGATAAAATTTTTTTTCTCCTTGAAAGGCGGTTATCATTTTTGTTATAGTTTCTGTACATGTAAATAACAGATAAATCCGTGAAGATAGATATCAGCCATTTGCCTGGTGAATTAGTTATTGGAAACAGGTGAAATGTACAATGGTCGCAAATACTCTCAACCCCTGTAGACGCGGCAAGCAATAACAAGGAGACCTTAGCTAATGTACTGGAACAAGATACCACGGAAGAAGAGAAATTCGACTCGGATTTAGAGGAAGTGGACCTTGATGACGCATGGCAGGAAATAAACGAAGGAGATGCAGCCACGAATGTAAGTTGGGAGGAAGAAGAAGTGTTAATTGATGACATGGACAGCGACGAACCTGTTTCCTTCTATAAGTTGTTCGTCAGAGGCTACATATTAGCAGTGATCATTCAGGAAACGAATAAAGATGCTATTCAATGAATGAACAACTATGCATCTAGCAGCAGAAGACAACAACATGCCTGGATGCCTGTTACAGAAGAAGAAATGAACTCTTTTATTGGTATCCTGCTTATCATGGGTGTAGTGTGTCTACGTGAAATTTGATTACATTGGCGCAGGCAGACATGTATTCGCACACACGTATAAAGAGCGCGATGAAACGCGATCGCCTTACATCGATATTGAAATATTTATATTTTTCTCGACAATTCCACCGCTAGAACTGATACCCGTTTGTATAAACTGAGAAATATTGTTGGTGCAATTGTCCATACGCTTAAGTGGAATATAAAACCTGGTAAAAGTATTTTAATCAACGTAACAACGTTTCCGCGGAGAGGACGCCACAGTATTCGATAATATATTCCATGCAAGTGACATAACTGTGGGATAAAAATTAATAAACTGTGCCTTCCGGAAGGACAACATTTACATTTATGCCGGACACAGTGAAACCGCCATAGTAAAACAACATGCGCATATAGTGATGACAGTAATCGGAGCATTATTATTTGTGGGAGCCATATTATTTACCGAAAGTTTTTATACGAGTGTCCCTTTAGCCGAGGTCCTTTTACAAAAAGGAACATTCACTTGTGGGACTAAAAATTTACCAAATATTTCTACCGCGGCAGCAACCGGGTTGCTTTACTGAATTGCAAAATCGGAACAGTGTTAAGTTTTTCAAATAGACGCACAGAAAGCGAGTATGTATGTTAACTACTACAGGAAATCACAGGGGTATCTTAGTTGGAGGGGAAAATGAGAAACTGAAGCCAGACACTGTTTCTGTTTTATTAAATGCAGCTAAAATGTGGCTTGATTTATCCGAGCGAATGTCTTCATATTATATTTGTTTGGTTGGAACCGTAAAATGGTACAAGAAAATTGTAGAAGTGTCAATATGCGGTACAACCTCCGTGAATTCATCACTTATACACAGAAAATGGGGCACTAAAGGGATTAAGGTTTTAAAATTTGTCGAGGCAACGATTGATTATCTTTTAAATACAATGAATCCCCAAAGCGAAGAAACGTCCAGAGAAAATGAAGTACTGCCAAAAAAATGGCAGTACTTCATATGAATGTCCTGAATGTAATACTATTGTATTTGATACTTCTGTAATGACATATTCTATAATTGATCAATTTCGTATACTTGATACTGCTAATAGTATATGGTATTTTTGATAAATTTGCCTTTACCTCTAATAGTTTCATCAACTGAAGTAATTAATTATTTAGCCACTCCATATTTAGGTATTAAAATTGATGCAATTCCTGATGGAATAAATCAATTTAATTTATCTTGCCTTTGTCAAGTTTTATGTTATGCTCAATCAACAGAAACGTGTGGTGTAAGTCATAATCTTTTACCAATTGCATTAGACGGAACATCGAAAATATTTACTATAATATGAGTTGGAATTAAAATTTGCCTTATTATTTGCATTATTATTTGTATTATTTATATTTGACAAATAAAAATGCTTTATTTGTGCCTTAATCTGAAATATAGGTCGGGGCAGCTGGAGAAATTAATGTGCTTTTACCAGTTTCATCTCAAAATACTTCAAATTGTTAAAAACTGAGGAATGCGTTGGTCGATTCCTATGATTTTTGAACGTTCTATACAGGATGTGATGCTGTACAATTTTTATGGGAACAATAAATGCCGCTTGGCCTTAATATCCAAGATATTTGCAAAAATTGTTCACGCTACCGCATTAACTTGTTCCTTGGTTCATTTATTACCTTACAATTTTTAAATTAGGGACTTTAATTCTCCTAACACTGAATTTGGATTTAAAGGCACGGTAAGATATGACATCACAGCTAGAGTTCTGTCGAAAGATTACAATGTTGTCGCACGTGCCACTGCATGATTGTGCCATGGATCATCGCGACGTTGTTGGTGAATTTTCAGGCTAAGGCTGATTTATTTGCAATACTCAGAAGTTAAATACGTAAATATTATTTCCGTAATTTTAAAATGTTTACCAACATTGTTAATTAACTTCTACCTTTGTACAGGATTTAAAGTCAACACACAGCATTTGATGAAACAAATTTATGTTTAATCCACTATAAAACACGTAGAAGTACAAAATTTGTAATTTCTCTAATTTTCTGTAGTTTTCTGTATTGTTCAACTTGCGAATGACCCCGCGGGGTGACATCGGCCGCAACGGGTTTATAAATTTTCTCATAATAGATCTACTACATAGACTCCCACGTACGAAATACGAATTCAAATATCTCTGGCTATCAACTAGGTAAAGTCTCGTCGCTTTTCCATCACTAACAATTACTTATATATTAAATTTTATTGAAAATTTCGAAATTTCTCAGATCCCTCCATCTTTCTCTATTTTCGTCTATCCATCATTTCATAGCCTATCCGAACTTGCAAGTATTTCGGATACCTTCATTTTATTATTGTTCAAATTGCTTCCTTGCTATTCGCCTATTTTTTGCTTTTTCCTTTTTTATGCGTGGGAAAGGAGTAATAAGAAATAAAGGTCGAGCGTGTTTAAAAATTATTCGACAGCATTTTTGTAAAAATTGTCACAGTCGAGATGGCAGTGTAAAGTCAGTAAAATGTACGTTTTAAATTATACAGTGACAGAAATAATTCTATAATTCTTGGATGAAACATTTCCTTCCAAATAACGCCAAAATTAAAAGAAAAAGGGCATTGTGTCATTAACCGATGATCTTGAAATGTCGATCCCGGTCTTACATCATTGATTATAAATATTTGCTCCTTGACGTCTTTCATTTTCAGAGATGTGACAATTTCATCAAACAATGAACTCTCGTTTTTACACAAATATTTGATTTACACGAATGTATTGTAACATCAAGTGTACCATTTGAGGATAGACATATCTTTGTGAATGATAGCGTAATTATTCCCAGAAAAATTGTAAAGTGTATCAACACACAATAAAAATAAATACAACGTCGATCTTTAAACAATATAAATGCTAGTATACAAAGAAGAAGAGAAACTGATGAACAACCTCTATGAGTGCTACAATTAGCGAATGCACTATCCACTGGATGACTATATAGATATAAAATTCTATTCTAGATGTAAAATTATTATCTGTTCTATTAACTCTTTGCCTGTTTTTATTTTATTCCTTCCATTATGCATTCTTTTTCCTATAAACGTCTGTACCAGACTGAATACTTTACCATAACTATAGATGCGATATCGTAAATTGAAAAATCTGGTATATAATTACAGACCACTGGAAGAATCAAAATTTATATACGAAGAGTGAAGATCAAAAACCACACTGCACGTGGAGACCAATCTCGTTACGACAATGAGAGTACATGGGCGGAAATAAAGTGACCACCTCGAACATTCTCGTAGCTTCTGTTAAACTACGTTGCTTAGAAGCATATTTCTGGATCGGAACACGTTGACCATGTAACGAGATTATTCGATATATTCCTTCCTGACCCTTCCTAGCCGAACAAAAGATGAATGTCCCTCACAGTAACTACACTTTCTTGATTGGCACCGTGAATATGTAGACGTGTCCTCGATTGTATCAGGGTTTGTAAATTGCTAGGGATATAACTTTTTTGGATTATCTTCGTATCCATATTAATATCATTAAAATTTTTTTATGAATAATATTATTTGAGGTCGTGTTATTATAATTAGTTTATGTATAGCAGTTATTTATTAGGAATTGAATACTAATTATAAAGTAATTAAATTTATTGTATGAAATATTTGGACAGTACTGTTGCAAAACGTTTTAGTGAAATCAGTTTACGTACGTTCTCTACTTATTCAGAATTAAACGTTTAGTTAGTTATTATTTATATTTGTACTTATAATATTAATATTAAGTTAATACTTATATGAAGATTAACCTTATTCAAAATTAACATTCGATCCGAATTTATTTATTTTATTGCCGTATTAACGAAACGAATATTTGCAGATAATTTATACATTTTATTTGCAGTATACGTTTCGAGTATATTTTATGGCATACTCGGTATTTCCACATTATCGTGATTATCGTAAGAGGATTGGAAATTTGATAAACATCACTGTTTACTCGATTAAAATGTTTCAATTAATTTTGGTATCATGATATCTTGATGACATGATACCTATAACATTTTTGGCAAGCCTGATGGCAATACTCGCGATTCATCCTCTGTTTGTTTAACAGTAATATCGAAGTTTAATGTAATATATAGCACATTAATGGTCATTTACTGAAATTAAAACTTATCCAGAATTTTCAATTACATGAAGCTAAATTTTACTAGAGTATTATCTATTTATTCACATTTACAAATTACTGTCTAATTTAACTCTGCATTCGAAAGGAATTAGATTATACTTTTTAATTTTGTTTCGAAGATAGAATAAATTTCATTTTCCACAATTACCTTATATTACACTAGTCTCTAAATTCTCTACTAGTTTCTGACATACATTAAACTACATATTATAATTTCAATTTCATTGACATTACGCCAAATTCTATTATTTAACCACATTAGTTGATTAAGTATATATTTTTTTTCACTCCCCACACTAATTCCCCAAGGTATCCAGCATTCTTAATTTCATGTGGGATTTCATATAACATACCCGCAAATACAGGTATTTCCTAAATAGTAGTAAAATCGTGTATATAATGAACATTATAAGTAAATATATAGTAGTATAAAATATCAGTTAGTTGAACATATGTTGCTTAAATATTTTATTAATAAATAAATGTTACCATAAATGAAATTTAACCCCGTTGCTGTTCTTATCTCATTTCATTAAAAGACCTAACAACCAGCAATAATAGTTCAGATTATAATCAAATCAACTTCCCATCGATCATTATTGTAGACATAACAAATATTACTTTGGGGTAATATTCATGACAGGTCTTAAGGATTAACTGAATATAACAAAGTATAATTTAATACAATTGCATTGGATAATTACTTTCACTTAGCAACTTCCAATTCTGAGTATTACATGCGCGTTTTAAAAAGGAACTTAGTTTACATAAATTACATAAATATGATCACTGTTATTAGGTATTATGTACTGATCGGTACAATAGCACACATGTAAGCAATTTAAAACGAATTTGAAGACATAAAGTATTAATACGTTTTCGCCGGCGTGCTTCACCATTGGGTAACACGCATTTGTCCCATGAGACGGCGTGCAACCCGGTGGGTCACGACTATATTTCAAAAAATGTTTAATACAAATAGGTTTATGTTATATTATTTCAACATTATAAACAAACGTTCAATAGTAAGAACATAATAATTCAATATTATAAACTAAACATGGTTACTTAATTTTTCTATGCGCTTTTTTAAAGCATGGTACACAGAGTGCCGGCTGGTCCGTACAACGATTATAGCAGGTTATCACCTTTTTAACTCTATTCGCGGCATACTGCATACCTTTCGTTCTGGAGATGCGCTTGTAGGATTCTTTGCACGAGTATCTCGTATCCCTCGGGGGCTCTTGGTACGATTATAGAAGAAGCGCATATTTCCTTTGCAGTTCTTCATTTTCGCTGGGCGTTTCTTCGCTTTGGGGATTCATTCTATTTAGAAGATAATAAATAACTGCCTCGAGAAATTTTAAAGTTTTAATCCTTTTAGTACCCCATTTCCTGTGTATATATCATGAACTCACGAGGGATGTACCGCAAATCGATTCTATAACAACTTTCCTGTATCATTTTACGGTTCCAACCAAACGAATACAATATGAAGACATTTGCTAGGATAAATCAAACTCCATTTTAGCTACATTGTATAAAACAGAGCAGTCTCTGGCTTTAGTTTATCATCTTTCTCTCCAACTACGATACTCCTGTGGTTTCTTAAAGTAATTAACATACATACTGACTTTCTGTCTGTCCATTTGAAAAATTTAAAACCGCTCCGATTCTGCAATTTAGTATAACCACCCCGTTGCTTCCGCGGTAGAAGCATTTGGTTAATTTTTACAGTCCCAGAAGTGAATGTCCTTTTCTGCAAAAGGTCCTCGGCTAAAGGGACACTCGTATAAAAGCTTTCGGTAAATAATATGCCTCCCTCAAATAATAATGCTGCTATTACTGTCATCACTATATGCGCATGTGTTTTCACTACTGCGCTTTCATTGGGTCCGGCATAAATGTAAATGTTGTTAGTGTATCTCTCCGGAAGGCACAGTTTATAAATTTTTATCCCACAATTATGTCACTTGCATGGAATATATTACCGAATACTGTGGCGTCCTCTCCGCGGAAACGTTGTTTCGTCGCTTAAAATATTTTTACCAGGTTTTACATTTCTCTTAAGCGTATGGACAATTGCATCAACAATATTTCTCAGTTTATACAAACGGGTCTCAGTTCTAGCGGCGGAATTGCCGAAAAAATGTAAATATTTCAATATTGATATAAGGCGATCGTGTTTCATCGCGCTCTCAATACGTGTGTGCGAATACATGTCTGCCTGCTACAAATGTAATCAAACTTCATGTAGACACACTACAACCATGATAAGCAGGATACCAATAAAAGTGTTCATTTCTTCCTTTGTAACAGGCATCCATGCCTGTTGTGGTCTTCTGCTACTGGATGCAGAGTTGTTCATTCATTGCGTAGCATATTTATTCGTTTCCTAAGTGATAATTGCTAATATGTAGCCTGTGACGAGCAACTTATACAAGAAAACAGAATCGTCAATGTCCATGTCATCAATTAACAGTTCTTTTTCCTCCCAATATACATTCTTGTCAGCAACACCTTCGTTTATTTCCTGCCATCCGTCACCAAAGTCCTGTTCCTCTAAGTCCGAGTCGGAATCATCTTCTTCCGCGGTATTTTCGTCCAGTTCATTAGCCAACGTTTCCTTGTTATAGCTTGCCGCGTCTACAGAGGTTGAAGGTATTTGCGACCATTGTACATTTCACCTGATTCAAATAATTGATTCACCATGCGAATGACTGGTTTCCATCTCTACGGATTTATCTATTATTTTGATGTACAGAAACTATAACAAGAATGTTAACCGCCTTTCAAGGACAAAAGAAAACTTTATCTACGTATAAACTTACTGGAAGGAACACGTGTTCAGGAAACGCTTTATGGCAGAACTCTACTAACCACAGACCGCATAGCATCATCGCACAACCCGCAATACCTGCAATGCATACTGACTACGATCTTCTTCCATTGCTGTTAAATCTAAGCTCTGAGTAAACCTCGCGTTGTAGTTCAAATTCTCATTGAACATCCCCCATTAGTGAGTCGCAAACTATATTCAAAAATTCACGGCTGGGGCTTATTCAGTCCCTCAAATGTCACTGATTTCTCTCATAATGCGTGGGCGGCCCTAAAAGTCTAAGTGTGGCGCCGAAGGTCCAGAGGCAGGTCAAATTTCGCGCACCCTGTTACACGGGATCGTTCACGGGAAAGGGAGCCCACTTCTGGATCATCCTCCGATAGTCCTCGGCCACTTAGCCCAGCAGTAAGTCTTCCTTCGGCGACCAAAACTTTTGGAAACAAAATTCTAGTGCAGAGTCCTATCAACTCGCACCATAGAGGTTCCTTCCATGCAGCACGTTAATCGTGCCTCAACTGTTAGGGCCTGGTAATGGTCAGTCGGATGTTCGATGAAATTTCCGTTCGCATTCCACATAATTTAAAACTAAAGCTTGCAATACGTCCTAACACTATTTTCGCCGCGCATGATCTTTACGCGCGCCGTGGTTCGCCGACAAACGTGAGTGGCTATTTTTTTGTACAAAGTTGTAAATTTCTTTGATACGTTTTGTATACGTTTCATACAGTAGAATATTCACAGAATAACGTGCGATGGTTACAATTCACGTCAAGCCTCTACTTTTTGAGAAAAATTGAAGATAGTGTTCCGAAATTAGACCTAAAGCTCGCCCCATCAGGTCTACTTAACATCTTCGGGTTTATGCAAAGAGATACTGGCAAACAATTATATACGAATATATTAAATAAATTGCGCGGAATTCATTGAACCCAACCGCCATCGTATAGCTTCTGTCGTTTCGTTATAAATGAAGGTGAAGTTTGACAAATTGCGATTTTTCTACGAAATCAATTTTCTCAAGAACTGAGAGTGGCTACCAAAACCTAATTTCAGATTCGTTTTTATCTTGTCGAAGTCTATATGCTTCACCTAGTCGGTACTGCCGCGAAGGTGTTATGTTGATTAGTGTAATCTGGCGCTGCGGTTCCCCTCGGAGCAGGCAGTGATTTCCGGTGCCGCCCCACGGAGCAGACCTTGAATTCGGGCGCCGGCGTCAATGCGTTAATGCACGCATTAAAATACAATAACAGACGATGAAATAACACAAGAGCCATTGTGACTGATACGATACCGCGAATAGTACATTTCAATGAGAAAGTACATTAATAAATCACAGAAGCAGCGGTGATGACAGCCAGCTACCACCACCCTCTAGCCAGTAAACAAGTTGTTTAATTTTTCAACTTGCTTCCCATTATACTTTTAAACACAGTGTTTTTCTTTCCTGCTTATTTCACACGCATGCTTGTGGTTCCGCTACCATACGTATTTTAATATTTACGTCCAGCCCATAAAATTTTACCCTTGGGACCGTGCAAACTGTACACACATTAAGAATGAAATCATTTGAAATAACATATGTTGAATTGCATGGTATTGCAATTACAAATTCTATTCTTTGAGAATAACTGCTCCACGATAGTAAAATCCTTTGAATAACAAAGAACATTTGAACAACTTTTATTATAGAAATATCGTAGAAACGTAGAAATTCGAATTTTTATACTCAACTTCTAAACTTCGCCTAAAATTAACTAGTTCATAGGAACATAATGTAAATTTTTTGCTACAAAAGGAACTTCCAATCGAAATAATTAATAACAGTAATTAATAATAAATAATTTTAAATTCGGTCATTTCTACTTGAAAACCAATTTCCTTTTATTAAACATAGCAATTATAGGTTTATATTTTTATGTCCTATGTAACGTTTAAAGTTATCCCTTGTTCTTCTAATTATTCATAATCTCGCGCAGAAGCAATTTACGAAGGAATACGCGGCGGAACCTTAACAAGGGTGAACTGATTTCTTATCCGGGGATTACCGTAGTTCGTTCCAACAGCAGCGTAAACTGTAAACCATTTCGGGGTAGTTTCGATGACTGACGTTTCCAAATTATTAGATATCCGTGGCATATAAACTAATCGGAATCACGGACACACTGCCGTGAATATAATACAATTGGATGACTATGAGTAAGCCTGATGGAGTCGCATGAATTCGTGATTCACATACCTTCCAGCTACGTTACGCGAAATGGATTTTCCAATCATGAAATGTTTGATGACGCTTGAAGGGCTTTCCTTGTGACCAATAGCGATATTCCGGCATTAATATTTCAAGGAAACATATGCACATCTTTCTGTATTACTGTTCGCGTGATGGATATTTCTTTCCGTCTTTTTATTTCATTTTGTATATAGATCTATGGACTGATTGTAAGAATATAACAAAGAATTGTAAAATTACCTTGGATTTTATACATAGTGTCTAATCTGTTACCATGTACTGTAATTTGTATGCATCTCTGCAAAATTCATATAATTTTTTGAAGAAATATGTATGACTCGCTGGAAGAGAAACTGTTTGACACTACGTGGTACTAGCAATGTTTGGCTTATTTTTCGTCTCTGTGCCATCGAATCAAGTTTATCGTGCACATTGGTTGTTAATTGTTTTCCTAATGTTATATGAAATCTTTCTACCTTCAACTTCAATTACTAATTATTATTAATTAATATTTCGTTTCCAATTTCTCAAACCTGACAATCACATAACTAAACCCAAATATGAAAAATATACGCGTATTTCCCATCCTCCTTATATGTCTTTCTTTATCCATCAACCTTACCTGAGTTTCGAAATATCTTCAAAATGGTTCCTTTTTTATCTACCATCTAATTATGTACAACATCGGAAGACCAAACTATTGGAACCATAGGCAAACGATTCGAAATGGTCGCAGACTAAGCTCTCCAAATCGAAATACCGTTAACTGCTGTTTTTTCCAGACGTAGTATCCATTAACCGATTTCATCAAAGTCTATGAAAATCAGTAAATGGGTCGCCTTCTACCGCCGAACAAGGTAAACAAATTTCAGAATAGAAGATGCTTCAAGTTGAAGGTACTACGTTATAACGTCTATTCAGAACAATCGCTCGAAAATTAGTTGATTTCCATACTCCAACTATTGCCTTCACTTATACGATTTATTCATCATCTCAGTAAAATTCACCCAGACATATTCAAGCTATCGTATCAAAATACCAATAATAAATAAGTTTCCTCCCTTTGACTCCCAAGACGGTGCTGGTTTCGACATTGGGAGATACATATAAATAGTAATTCAATTGAATCTGATTACTCTCCATTCCCTAACCATGTAATTACATTCACCAAGCACGTGTGACAACCTAAACCAACACCACGCACCCACATCAGACATTCCCTAATGTCGTCAGGATTCTATGGAAATAACGAAAAATCCTCTAACACTTCCTCACTCGTCATTGCAAGGTCTCTGCACCAATATAACGAATAGCACGCTCTGCAGCCGCACGAGAAAAATGAATGGTTGGCGAATCAGTAATTTATGATACGCAAATCAATCAATCTCGAATTCCCTTCTGTATATAATAGGAACTAGCAGCGGTCGGTTGCTTTCGCGACGCGTTTCACGTGCCGGCTCTTTTGGCCAGCGCGACGCGAATGCGTGAAGTTAAGTGTTTCGAAGAGCGGGGCTCTTTACTATGCGGCACGGTTAAACACCGGCTATAATATAGTACGGGTATGCGGTGAAGCAGCAACGTACGCGTTGCCGAGCGCGCTGTATATACATATTTGGTCATCTTCCGATTCGCTTCACCATCACGCCGTTGGTCGTTAGACTTGTGCATCTCATTTTCCAACGCCAAGGCCACTTGTAAAGGCAACAATAGCGTGTCCTGTTTCTAAATGCATCGCTTTCGACAGCACCGAAACGACTGAGTGAGCCATAGAGGCGAGCGAAGGAACTTGGTCTCGCTCGCGCGCCAACCACGCCTTTCTCGTCTCACAATCCTCGCCCTTCGCGTTCCAGTGATGGTCCTCTCGGCACTCTGTTGCCATGAGTTTCTCGTTTCTTGGCATTAACCTTATGCGCTGGGAAATTTTTTCGCGATGAGCACGTAAAAATTCTAAGCTTTTCATGTTTGTACTCATGGAATCCGGTTGATGACGTGTATGGTGCATATGAAATTAGGAAATCACGAGTACTTCATTTCCATATCTCACCTGATGTTGCTTCTAGTCCAGTTATTATTATATGGTCGTCACTTAAGATAAACAAACATGTTAGCATTGTAATTAACTTGAGACCTCTTTTCTCGATTTGAGTACGAAGACTTCTTGGATTTTTAGTTTGTGAACTTCACTCTCATGATTGACATTCTCTTTGTATAATTATCCTGATTCTTCTATGTAGGTTACCCGCTGATATTCCGTCGCACTAAGTGTTTCGTTTGGATTAACAATTTTTCCGTTGGTACTTTTTGTATGCGAATATTCATTACCACTGATAATGGCTCTATACTGTATCGTTGGGGAATATACGTTATAAATTCATCATCTTTTATTTTATCATAGTCCTCTCCGTGCAAATCACCACTTAATTAGCTGTACGTTAGTTCACAGTGCTGCACATACTACGACTATTCTTCGGAAACATTTCGAATTTGCTCCAATTTTGCACACGTAAAGAAAAAACCATACACACTTTTCCTGAACTGTATCTTATTACATGTTTGAAGTAATTATGCCAACACCAGAAATGACATCTTTCACATTCATTTATTGTATTAATTATTACATTTATAAGTTTTAGCGGTAACTGTTATTAGTTGTCTAGAATTATTTTCTTAAGTCAACTTTACCTTAATTTTGCTTCTACTACGTTCAATGATACTATTCACGTCGTAGGTCTCACATATTTTATTACCAAGCGTTCCAGTTAAAATTTCAGTTAGAAATTGTTTAAATAGAATTTCTGCTTGGAATGCCCGACGATTTCCTAGCAGAAAATGCACGCTATTGCATTCAATTCGATGCACCTGCACACTCGTCATTTATATCCAAGCGAGGTTAATGCATTTCCAAACATTCTTTCGCGTGGAATTCATATTTTTACCTTGCAGAGCCTTGCCCTTTATCCTAATGTTCAATAATTTTCATAAAAACATGGAAATACTATTCAATTTTGATAATTTAACGCAATCGGTGCAAACTAGATTTAACCGGGATACGAATGAAACTGAACGAGGTATCAGTTAACAATCTCACATTCCATAATAGACGTTTTTGATGATATTTGTACAGAGAATCGTACTTTAAATTAGAAATTCAGTTTTCTACAATAACAACTTTAGAGGAAAGTAAGAAATTGAAGAATAACTATGCGTTTGCTTAAATACTGTGAAAAATAAATGGGCGCTCATCATGAAATGGGTAATGTGAAATCGACGGTTATTCCGGAACTTTTATTTTTACGTAATTTGTAAGTACCTTTATACTTAAGTACATCCTTTACTGATTATGTGAATAGATTTCTATCGAGATTAAACTATATTACAATGACATAATACAGATAGTTGCATTATAAAATTCATATAGTATTGAAAGATGTAAAAACAAGATAATATTGGATAGCGATCAACTTCTACTATTCGTTGTGATAAAATATTTATTCTAACTTTTTCAATAGGACCCTGAAAATCTGTAACTTCCTTAGAACCAGTAATTATTAACTACTCTGGCTGAAAATTGAAAAAATTATTCTAGAAACTAATTTTCATAGCGAAAGGAAAGTCATGTTCCAAATGAAAGTAGAACACTAATTCAAAAATTGAATGGAATACATCAGGGCTAACTAATTCATTATAACAAAACATTAAATGCCAATAGATTAGTCAATTCAATTTAATGATCAACATAAATGAAAGCAATGAGTTAAACAGTGGTCCGAACTCTCTGACACAGAATACTAGGAACCCTGCCTCTTTACTTTAAATTGCAAAGTATTTGTTTGGGAAAAGTGTGATGCCAGTACCTACGATTAGCTTCACGACATATTGGGCAACTCAAGTTCATTTTCTGTCATAACTGTCACATCAATCTCTCACCACACGATTTAACAACGTTAGAATGGAGGAGAGACATCTCTGACATCCTTCTTGTTTATAAAGTGCACGTTGGCTTTGAAAATTTTTCTGATACATTAGAAGAATCCTCAATAAATGTGCCAACTTTTTATTCGAGACGATCCATCTTTCTTCATTCACAACAATATAGAACCGCCCTTGCATACCACTCACGAATTTATAGAATGGTTATCAAATGTTAACAACACCTACATTAACCTAGATTTATTTAGCCAACCGCTTCACTCTATAAAACAGCTACAATATCGCACATCTCTCTAGAAAATACTTTTTTCCAATTCTCTTATACATCGCGTCTGTATAATAGTACACTTTTATTTTCATTTTTATTTCCATTTTTCATTTTTATTTTTCTTCGTTGCCATTAGCTTTATGCCTCATTGAAATAATTTTCTTGTAATTCTTCTGATGGGCTAATCCCGTGGAAATAAATCAATAAATAAATACTCCCGACTTTAATAAAAGTTACGATATTGAGCAATAGTTCAAGCCGTATACCAAAGCATCTAGTTAATCCTTCCTGCTAACCAATACTTCAAGTTATTTTTGCGGAATGATTAAAATACTCAATTAAGAATAGCAATTAGGATAACAACTTAAACAGCAAATTCAATCCACCGGTCAATATGTATTAAAATAACAAATTGTATAGCACATCAATGCATCTAACAAAACTACCAAGAACTACGAATCCAGCTACAAATCCAAGCCATGTGTACAATCAAACCCTCCCACAACAAATATCCCTGTATGATAGGAAGGAAGAGGATGAAGAAGAATTGCCAGAATATCAAGGGAGAGATCGCCGGCGAAGTATTTAACGCGAGGAAGATCATACCGATATTTCCGATATCGAATCTGTGGCCAGTTCTCGTATTCCTGCCAGTCGAAGTCTATCCTCGGTTTCTTGGTTTTCCGCCACGAAAGTATGCCGAATGCATTCATACCATATTCGCGAAGCAGTGCATCTTCGTTCAAACGCGCGTACGACAAATGAACATGGAAATGCTGGACGCAACATGCCGCTAATACCATCCACTGTCGTCAGGAAAATCGCGCTACATACTTCCGTTATGCTGCAGTAAACGCCTATCGTGGCAAGGAGTCGCGGAGGAATTTGAAATAGACGGTGGATCTACTTTCATCGACCGAGTGCAGTAACAACGCTATGCCCTTGGTGGTTCCATCATTGCGGAAAAACAACTTAAATCTGTAAACGAGAAATCATCTGCTGATTAACGTATGGAACTATTTTATTCCGACCTTCCACGAATCGCCAATTAAAACTTACCGCCATATCTACCAGAGGTTAAATGATCCACGGATGAGGAAAGGAAAGAAGAATTCGGATAAATGTATAAAAATTTATTTAACGTATATTGATCGCAGTACCGCGCAATCATGTGATAAATGCAATGATCTATTGAATGGGGAATTGCATATTAAACGTTTAGAAATGATTTTGGAATTGAACATAGGTACGCTTAATATACTAACTAATGTTAATTCCCTCATTACTCCCTTAACTCTGTACACCATGATTTATATACGAGAAACAGGGCATACTTTTATTATTGTATTTTACATTCAACATTCATTCTCATTTTACTCAAAATAAAATAATGCGAATTTTTATGATTTGTTCCATTTTCGTGCACGTTAAAATACGCTTCACGTAATTTCAGTCTAATGCAAGTGCAGTTTATATTTATGGGATTTGGCATAAGAACTTCAAGACGAGTTAGTCTCTTTATCGTAGAGTAAACGATTAACGCCATCCGATACTCTGTATATCGTTCGCAAACTTCCGTGTGTATTACTTTCGCATCCCGGTATTGAATCTGTATTTAGACTGTTCTACTGTAGAAAGTAGAGACAGTACCTTGCTGGAAATTGGTAAAATTTCGAACACCGGTAGCTTCACGATAAAAATGACTTTTCTCACATTACGTTCAAATTACGGTGTATAAAATAACTGAAGTAACAACAGGAAGGTTAGTGGGCAATTTTTCGTTTCCAAGTGATTTCAGGCTGAATAAAGAATATACTAGCGACATGTTATTAACTAAAAAGTTTATACGGTAGAATATATACTGTATCCAATTCCAATAACACGCACCAGTCGTAATGAGTAAAAACTAGAAAAATTCCATCTGGTCGTTGAAGTGTTTTCCCCAGTTGGGAGCCCAGAAGGGAATTTCTTACGAGAAACAGATTCTATAAGGCTTCCTCAATCTTTTA
>NW_016999862.1:0-488 GCF_001483705.2 Eufriesea mexicana | reverse complement strand
TGGATTTCTGCGCTCTCCTGTGTTCTAATATATTCTGCTTGGCTCTGTGGAGGCCAGAAGTAGTGGTCTCGGCACGTTCGTTGCGTTGTGTTTGGTATTGTTATGCTAGGTTTGGTGAGGTTATGATACGGAAGCGTTGACTCTTGTGCCACACACATGTCTCCGATAAATTCATGCTACCTGCTGTGCTCTAACATGTTCTTCTCGTCTCTGGGGGTCGGGGGCAGCAATGGTGGTCTCGGCCCGTTAGGCTGAGCTATGTTACGTTTGGTTATGTTACGTTTGGCTACGTCACGATATGATAGTTTCTACTTTTGTACTGTACGCTATATTGGTCGGATGCCTGCGCTCTACTGTGCTGTAACATGTTCTGCTTGTCTGTGCAAAGAGCAGCAATAGTGGTCACGGCACGTTGGGTTACGTTAGGTTACGTTTGGTTTGGTTATGTTATGTAGGCTTGGTTAGAGTTTCCTTGTCTTTTGTGCTAT
>NW_016999861.1:0-463 GCF_001483705.2 Eufriesea mexicana | reverse complement strand
CAGTTCGGGTCAGTTCACTTCAGATCAGATCATGTTATGTCAGGTCACCTCAGGTCATGTCAGGCCAGGCAAGGTTTGGGCTGGTCAGGCCAGGTCAGGCAAAGTCAGGTCAAGTTAGATCGGGTCATGTCAGGTCAGGTAGGGTCAGGTCAGGTCAGGTCACGGCAGGCCTGGTCAGCTCAGGTCAGTCAGGTCAGGTCAGGTCAGTCAGGACCGGTAAGGTCAGGTCAGGTCAGCTCAGGTCAGCTCAGGTCGGGTCAGGCCAGATCAGGTCAGGTCAGGTCAGGTCATGTCAGGCCATGTCAAGTCTGGTAAGGTCAGGACAGGCCAGATCATGTCTGGTCAGGTCAGTTCCGGTATGGCCGGTTAAAGTCAGGACAGGTCGGGTCAGGTCAGTCAACAGGTCAGGTCAGGACAGGTCATGTCAGGTCATGACAAGTCTGGTAAGGTCAGGACAGGCCAG
>NW_016999860.1:0-3235 GCF_001483705.2 Eufriesea mexicana | reverse complement strand
GGGTACCAGAATTGAGAGTAGTCGAGGGCTCAGGTCGCGAAAGATTTCGCGGAAACGCGATATGGCCCTCGTATCTTCGGGATTTGCTCGAGATGGCGTTGCAGAGTGGTGTCGAATTTTCTAGCGCGTGGATGCGTCGGATATGAGTAAGGGTATCGTTGGTGTATCGACAATGGTCGGAACGGCTAGTAACGAATCGGTAACGGTGGAAAAAGCTACTATTTGTCGGTGTTCCCGACTATATCACGCTCGTTTGTCTAATCGCTGGTCGGGATGGGTTGTTACGCGCAGATAACGAAGCAATCGCGATCGCAGTTCGCCGGAAAAAGTGGTCCACTCGATCGCCAGTGGGTTGACATCGGCCCTGGGCCCCTGTTTCGCGGTTCGCTGAATTTAAGAATTCCGTGCGCATGGTTTCTCCGCTGTGTCCACGACCGAAACAGCTGCTTGGAATTTGTTGCAGTGTAACTGTTGATTCTGTGTGTCTGTATCGTCGATGATTTGGGAACCAGTGTTGTTCGGTAGAGGTACACGTATGTGCACGTGTGTACACGCGTATTGACAATGAAAATGACAATTGTTCCGGTTTGTTCTTCGTTTGTTCACAAAAATCGAGAATCGTGAGTCAATGGAAGCTTTACTTCTTTAATACCAGCGACCCATGAGTCGCGGGTACTTAGACCACGTTAATACCATTGTTCGTAGTGTAGCGACCAAGGTTCTCAATCTCGCCGATAGATGGATTGCTACTTGAAGGAGGTTCGAGGACTTCCTCGCAAGTCCTCGGTGAAGCCTTGATTTCTCATAAATAGAAGTTCCTGTGCTACCTAAGTATCCCCCGTCTGAGGCAGGGCCTGCTAGAAAGGAGCAATGAATTGTCTAATCCAAGTTGCTCGACGAATGAATAAAAGCTCATCCAAATTTATTTGAATATTCACAAGCATCGATACATGTCGAAACTCATGTACACCTCTAACAAATACAGAACCAATAAAGTCACTACTCATTCATTAATCACTACTCACTCGTCACATCAAGTATCATGATACAACCTAACCTATAAAAATATTGATACTCAGGACAAGTCCAATCACAAACAGAAACTCAACATCCAATTCCAGCAATATTCAGAGGAACTTAGAAAACCACAATTGAACTAATTTACGTTTGTTAAAAGAACATAAATATTACCAGATTAATTCTCCCCGCAGAATTATCTAGACAGAGCAACAAAAATAATTTATTAGTTTACAGTCACGCCGATTTTACATACGAAACGCGTTAAAGGAGACTGAAACTACGTGGTTAACGACCAATTAGATAAGATCTCGCGACTGAGAATCCACGATCTTTTTATAATCACAAATATTTGGAAAGTGCTCTGGTGGAATTCCCCGCAAACGAATAAAAATGGTGTACATGAAATTACAAATATCCCGAATACTCGGACTCGGAAATTTAATTATACTTCACAATTAATTCCAACGAACGTTTAATTAAATAAATTACGCAATTTTATATTTCCACGGAGCTTCGAAAACCGGGAAAATTAATAAATAATAATAAAATCTTATTGTTCCTTAAAAATGCACGCAAAGCTTCCCGAATTTTTCCAAATGTTATTTATTACAATTATCTACTCTTCTCCATCGAACGTAGTCGACGTGACAAATGAGAAGCTGGTATCACGCAGCAGCCACCCCCTGGGGACCTTAAATTCCGTCGGAAATATTTAAAAACGCCGTTGCCGTCATGCAATTCCTGCACGGCTCGCGGTACATACGGGAAAGAGCAACAAATCCCCGCATTCTCGGCCCGATATGCAAAATAATCGCGGCACGAGTCGCAGAGACGTGTGCAGGGGCGGTGGAACCGAGCCTGGGCCACGCGACATAGCTGAAGATTAGCGCGCTTGGACGGGGCGAGAGACACGTACGTGCATCGGGGTCGAAATTCGCCGGCTAGATGCGGCGGGATCGTCGACGAGGGGAAACGGAAGCACGGGAATAAATTAAATGCGGTGACCAGCCGGGTGGTCCGCGTGGAAACGAAACGCGATGGCCGATCGTTGCATCCGGTGGCCTTCGTTCGTGCCGATCGATCACCACCGACGACGTGCCGGTGCCCCGCAACGAATCCAATTCCTCTACGCGTGCAGTGTGTCCGCTTCTGTCGCCATCCTGCGTCTGCTCCCTCTCCGCGGCTCTGATCGTTCGTGGTTGCGACTACGTACGTACCTACGTCCTTTATGGACCCATGTGCTGCGATGGTTCTGTGGATCTTGTACGAATCGTACGCAGATGGGGGGTGAGATGGCTGAGATATTCACGAGAGATGACTGAAGGGTGGCTAGATGGACGGAAGGTAACTTTGTTTCATTTGAGTTGTAGGAAGGCAGGATATAGTAAAGTAGTACTCACAAACTCGTTAGGTTAGCACCTTCTCTACTTTATTTTTCTAATTGCACGGTACAAGGTTATTAGTGGAGGAGACTAGTTGGTCGCTCAGGAAAGACTGAATGAATCTTCCTCCGATTAGCCGAGCTCTCACCAAGAACGCTGAAGACACCCTGATTGGTTAACACCGAGTTCGGTTCGTTAATCAATCAGGTGTTTTAGGTGTAACTAATTGCGCCCCCTATTCCTTGCGCCCTTGGCGCGTTTTTTGGGAGGGCGCGGAAGCGATTGTGGAAATTTTTGGTGACGTAGATGGATTTCCTCATGGGTCTGCGACCCGCGGCGCGGCTAAGGTTACCTGCGGTTCCTTGGTCCCCTTGGAGAATCCTCCGAGGCTTTATGGTACTCGTATGGACTGTTGAGGCCAGGACTAAGTCCGAAGGTTAATACTACTTGCCGTCATAAAACCTTTGAATTTAGATTAAAATAAAAGACGGCTTTCTCGAAAACAGCTAAGCAGCAACGCGTTCCATAAAACCTCTTGTATGTACTTGCTGAGGACCGCTAAAGTGTCATTCAGATGTGGATAATGAAGGAATCGGTTGAGTGGTAGGAACGAGGGGGTGGAATCTCTCGAGGTGGGAATAGAAGAATGATTCAGAAATAATAGGACACACTTTTACTGCTTATTAATGTATTATAAAGTTGGAATGATAGTCTTCAGCGTGGATGTAGTGTGCATGTGACTCAACTGGAAGGAATGTTTATGCTAGAGGATCGATATGAGCGAAGAATGAGTCCAGGAGTGCAGTTGAAAATTAGGGGTACAAGGGACAAGT
>NW_016999859.1:4352-4882 GCF_001483705.2 Eufriesea mexicana | reverse complement strand
TTATGTCACGTTTGGTTACGCGACGATTGGTTATGTTAGGACAGGGTATCTTTGACTTTTGTCCTATACACGGCTATTCGATGGATTTCCGCGTTCTGCTGTACACTAATATGTTCTGCTTTGCTCCAGGGAGGCCAGCAATTGTGGTAACGGCACGTTAGGTTTAGTTGTGTTTCGCTTGGTTTCGTTACGTTTGGGCATGTTGGGATAGAATAGCATTGACCTTTGCGCTATACACTGCCATTCGGTGGATTTCTGCGGTCTACTATTCTCTAATATTTCATGCTTGCCTCAGAGGATGCCAGCAATAGTGCTCTCGGCACGTTGGGTTGAGCTTTGTTACGTTTTATGATTCGTTTGGTTAGCTTAGGGCAGGATAGCCTTGACTTTTGTGATATACACAACTTATCCGCTGATTTCTGCGGTCTACTCGGCTCTAGTGCGTTCCGCTTGCCTCTGTGGAGGGCAGCAGTAGACGTCTCGTCTCGTCAGGTGGTGCTACATTGCATTTGGTTAGTTTAGGTTAGTTC
>NW_016999859.1:0-3317 GCF_001483705.2 Eufriesea mexicana | reverse complement strand
GGTTATGATACCTTTAACTTTTGTACTGTAGACTGCAATGCGGCGGATTTCTGCGCTCAAGGCACAGGAGGAAATGCTCGTCGCCACATTAGATTTAGAGAGGATACGTTTGGCAATGTTATATTTGCTTCGGTTAGGTTCGGACAGTTTCGTCTTTCCTGATGTTCACTGCGATTCTACGAATATCTGCGCTCAGCTCTAGTTTAATACGCTCTGCTTGGCTCTTAGGTTGTCAGGAACATTGGTAGCGGCACGTTAGGATGGGTTATGCTACGTTTGGATTGGGTATGTTGCTTTATGTCAGGCTTGCGTAGCTATTATATTCGCGGTGTACACTGCTGTTGGATGGATTTCTGCGCTTCACTATGTTCTAGTATGTTCTGCTTACCTCTGGGCATGCCACAAATAGCGGTCACGGCTTGTTAGGTTTAGTTAGTACACCTTCGGTTAGGTTAGGTTAGATCAGGTTGGGTTAGGACATATTTGACTTTTGTACTTTACGCTGCTGTTCGGCGGCTCCCTGAGCATTACAGTGCTCTAATATATTCTGCTTGGCTTAGGGGATTCCGGCAATAGTTGTCTCTGCACGTTCGTTTAAGTTAGTATACGTTCGTCCTTGTTACGCTTGGTTAGGTTTGGATGTGGTATATAAGACTGTTGTGGTATACGCTGCAATTCTATGGGTTTCTGCGCTCTACTCTCCTCTAATATGTTTTGCTTGTCTCTGGGAAATACCGTAACAGTGGTCCTGGCACCTTATGCTGAGTTAGGCTATATTTGGTTGGGTTATGTTAGGTCAGGCTAGGTTAGGTAATCCTTTACTTTTGAGCTTTACACTGCAGCGCCGCGGATTTCTGTGATCTGTTGTGTTCTAGTATACCCTGGTTGTCTCTGCGGAGGTCAGTAATAGTGGTGTAGTGCGGTTAGGTGAAGCCAGGCTACGGTCGATTCTGCTATGTTTGGCTACGTTAGGCTAGGACAGCTTTGACTTTGGTGATGTTGGCTGCTATACGGCAGATTTCAGCGCTGTACTGTGATATAATATGCTCTGCTTTGCTCTGGGTAGGTCTGAAGCTTTGGCCGCGGCGCCGAAATTTATGTAGTTGTAGGTTCCGTTTGGTTACGTTACCTTAGCTTGGGTCAGGTTAGGATAGCTTCGCCTTTTCTTTTATACACTTCCATTTTATGGGCTTCTCCGCGCTCCTCTTCCCCAATATGTTCCGCTTGGCGATGGCGATGCCAGGAATGGTGGTCTACGCACGTTAGGGTTGGTTAGGTTACACTTGGTTATGTTACGTTTGGATAGGTTATGCTAGGACAGCTCCGCCTTTTGCGCTATAACCTGCGATTCGTCGGATTTTTGCACTCTACTGCGCTCTAATATGCTCTCGGTGTCTCTGAGGAGGGCAGCAATGGTGGTCTCGGCACGCTGGTTTGGCGTATGCTACGTTTGGTTAGGTTAGGCTAGTTTGGGTCAGGCTATGATAGCTTTGACTTTTCCGCTATATACTGTCATCCAATGGACTCCGGCGCCCTAAACTCCTCTAATACGTCCTGCTTGGCTTTGGGGATACCAGCAACAGCAGTCTTGGCATGTTAGGTTGTATTATGTTGCGAATGTTTATGTCACGTTTGGCTAGGTTAGGATATGATAACTGCGACTTTTGCGCTGTACTCTGCTATTCGGTGGATTCCTGCGTTCTATCTTGCTCTGCTGCTCTCATCTCCACCCTGGTGTGGCCTGCAATTCTGGTCGTGACACGATAGCTTGTGTTATGTTACGTACGGTTAGGCTAGGTAGGGTTATGTTTGGCCATGATAGCTCTGACCTTTGTGCTGTGCACTTCTGTTCGTTGGATTTCTGCCATCTACTCGGCTCTGATATGCTCTGATTGGTTCTGGTGTATCAAGCAATAGTGGTCTCGGCACGTAAGGTTAAGATAGGTTTCGTTTTGTTATATTACGTTTGGGCAGGTTAGGAGAATGTTGCTGTGGCGTTTGCGCTCTACACTGCCACGCGGCGTATTTCTGTCCTATACATTGATCTATTATACTCTGCTCGGCTCTGGGGAGGCCAGCAACAGTGCTCCCGGCCCGTAAGTTTGATTTAGGCTACGTTTGTTTATGTTACGTTGGGTTAGGTTAGGAAAGGGTAGCTATGACTTTTGTGTTATACACAGCTGTTCGGTGGAATTCTGCGCTCCACTGTGGTCTGATGCGCTCTGCTTTGTTCTGGAAAGGACAGCAAATGTGGTCTCGGAACCTTATGCCGAGTTACGCTACATTTGGTTCGGTTAGGTTAGGTCAGGCTAGGTTAGATTATCTTTGACATTTGTGCTTTTCACTGTAACGACGCGGGATTCTGTGATCTACTGTGGTCCCGTATTTTCTGCGTGGCTCTGGTGAGGTCAGCGATTATGTTCTAGGCGCGGTAGGTTGAGATAGGTTACGTTTGGTTTTGTTAGGTTTGTCCGGGTTAGGTTAGGATATCCTTGACTTCAATGCTGTACACTGAAATGCGGTGGACTTCTGCGCTCCACTGTGCTATAATGTTCCCTGCTTGGCGCTCGGGTTGCCAGCAATAGAGATCTCATCATGTTAGGTTGATTTAGGCTGCGTTCGGTTAGGTAACGTTTGGCTATGTTAGGATAGGATAGCTTTGACTTTTGTGCTATGCACTGCTATTCGGTGGACCACTGCGCTCTAGTATGCTCTGATGGCCCTCAGGACTCCAGGAATAGTGGTCTCGGCGCGTTAGGATGCGTAAAGTTCCATTTGGTTAGGTTAGGTTTGTTTGGGTTAGGTTGAGATATCTATGACTTTCGTGCCGTACACTGCCGGTCTATGGACCTCTGCGCCCTACTCTCCTCCAATTTGCCCTGCTTAGCGATGTGGAGTCCAGCAATAGCGGGCTAGGCACCATTGGTTAGTTTACCCTAAGTTTGGCAATGTTTGGTTAGGTCTGGTTAGGTTAGGACAGGGTAGCATCGACTTCAGTGTTATACACTACTATTCTCTGGATTTCCCCGCTCTACTCTTTCCTCGTATGCCCTGCTTTGCTCTGGGAGGCCAGAAATAGTGGCCCCGGCACGTTAGGTTGAGATACGTTACGTTTGGGCAATTTATGATAGCATGAGTTATGCTTCGATAGCTTTGACATTTCTGCATACACAACGACTCTATTGACATCTGCGGTCCATTCTCCTCCAATAAGTTCTGCTAGGCGTTGGGGAAGCCTGTAATATAGGTCTAGGCACGTTAGGCTTTGTTAGCTTACGTTTGCGTATGCTACGCTTGGATAGGTTAGGATAGGATAA
>NW_016999858.1:0-1956 GCF_001483705.2 Eufriesea mexicana | reverse complement strand
TAGAACACAGTAAAGCATAGGAAGCTACCAAATAGCAATGTATGGCACAAAAGTCATGGATATCCTAACCTAATCAGGCTAAACCCAACCTAGCCAAGTGTAAAGACCTCTATTGCTGGCCTCCCCAGAGCCAAGCAGAACATACTAGAGCGTAGTACAGCACAGTAATCCTCAGCATTGCAGTGTACGGCACAAAAGTCGATGGTACCCTAACCTAACCTGTACTATGCCAGCAATGCTGAGCGTAACATAGATAAGCATAATGTGCCGAGAATAATTTTGGTGGTCCCCAGAGGTATGAAGGGCATACTAGAGCGCAGTAGCGCGCTGAAAGCCACCAAGTGGCACAAAAGTCAGAGACATCCTAACCTAGCCTTACCCAACCAAACCTAATCAACCTTGGAATAACTAAACCTAACGATGCGAGGCATCTACTGCATGCCTGGCTGGGGTGGAACAGAGCATAGGAGGGCAATGGGGAGTGCAGAAATCCTCTGAATAGCAGTTTACAGCACAAAAGTCTAAGTTGCCCTATCCTAACTCAATAAGACGTAACATAAACATAGGTAACCTAACTCAACCTAACATTCCTACATCTGAATTGCTGACCTCCCCAGAGCCAAGCAGAATATGCTAGAGCACAGAGGACCGCAGGAATCCGCAGCAATGGATTGTATAGGGGAAAGGTAGAAGACATCATAACCTAACGCGGCATAACGGAATTGCTGTGCATAGCACAAAAGTAAAATCTAACATGGCCAAACGCAGCCTAAGCTCACCAAATCAAACGTAACTTAACACAACCTGACGAGCTGCGACCGCAGTTGCTGGCATCCCCAAGGCCAATCAGGACGTGCTGGAGGAGCGTGAAGAGCAGAAGTCCATAGAATGGCAATGTTTAACAGAAATATCTATGCTACCCTTACCTAATCCAGACTTACCTGACCTAACCAAGCGTATCCTAACTCAACACAACGAAGCGAGACCACTATTGCTAGCCAACACAGAGCCACGCAGAATATACTAGAACACAGACCAGCGCCGTGATCCACCGCACTGCAGTGCACAGCAGAATAGTCAAAGCCACTTTACCCTAACCTGTCCAAACCTAACCTAACCGAACGTAGCTTATCTAAACGTACCGAGCCGCGACCACATTTGCAGGACACCCTGGAGTCGAGCAGAGTGTAGTAGATGAATGCAGAGCACAGAAATCCACCGAATTGCAGTGCATAGCCCAAAAGACAGAGATATGCTGACCAAAAATAGCCTAACCCGAACTAGCCAAACGCATCATAACCCAAACAAACGTGCCTCGACCCCTATTTCTGGACCCCCAGAGACAAGCAGATGCTAGCAGAGCAACGGCGAGCGCGGATATCGACCGAGTGGCACTGTATAGCACAAAGGTCAAATCGACCCTTACCAAACCTAACCTAACATAGAAGAACCAAGCGTAACCTAACTCTAACTCGAGTGCCCAGACCACTATTGCAGGCCTCCCGAGAGCCGAGCAGAGTAGAAAAGAGCAATGTAGGGCGCATGAATCCACCGAATAGCAGTGTAATGCACAAGAGCCTAAGCTACCCTATCCTAACCTAGCCAAACGTAACATAACCAAACGTAACGTAACTTAGTCAGACGTGCCAGGACCAATACTGCTGGCCTCCCAACAGCCAAGGAGAATACGCTAGAGTGCAGAGTAGAGTGCAGAAACCCACCGAACAGTAGTGTACTGCACAAAAGTCAAAGCTATCCTAACCAAACATATCCTAACCTAGCAAAGCCTTACGTAACGTATCTCAACCAGGCGTGCTACAAACATTATTGCTGGCATTCCCAGAGACAAGAAGAACATATTAGAGCGCATTAGAGCTCCGAAATTCAATGAACAGCAGTGAAGAGCACATCAGCTCAAGCTATCCTTTCATAACTTAACCAATCGTAATATAACCG
>NW_016999857.1:0-7056 GCF_001483705.2 Eufriesea mexicana | reverse complement strand
TAGCAGCTCTAGAATGACCAACGCATCGTTCATAAATCGGTAGTGATATAGACCTTTGAGATAGAGTACAGGGTGCATCGTTCTACACAATGCGATAACCCTTATATTAATCTGTTAGCTGAACACCTAAGTTCACCAGCAATTGCAGAATGATAAATTAATGTAGGAAATGTCGCTGGAAACATATACATATGGCAAAACCGTACGCTGTGTAGCCATCAACAGAGAACTGTTGCCGTTGGGTTAATCTGTATACTATTGAATTATATTCCACAGCAATTCTAGAATGAAATAGGACATATCCATTACCGCTCGAGGCATTAACAATTGACAACGCAGTACTGGCTACAGTCATTATCACATTACCGCACCAGTCGGATAAATTTATTCACTGAAGATGTAAATTCGAAAGCGACTCTAGAATAATCAGTGTACTTTATAGTTATTGCTAGAGATATCTATAAATGAGAGTACGGTGTTCAGTACATCCGCCGTCAGAGCACTTTAGCCGTTGTATTATTCCGTTCACTGATGACTTAAACTCCTTCGCAGTTCTTGAATTATCAATTGATAAATCACATATGTGTAGCGATATTGAATTTAGACGTTATAGTACCGTGTGTAGCTATCTACACGATACTATATCCAATGGAATATTAAGTTCGCTCATCATTTGAGCCCTTCAGCAATTTTAGAATGCTCAACTGCCAGAGCAATTGAAGGTAGAGGCATTGATACATGTCAGTGCAATAATGAATATGGGCTTTAACTGGTCACTGTACCCATTTGATTTATCATAACTCTAATATTTTAAGCTCCATAGCAATTCTAGCGTGACAAGAGACATATAAGTTATCGCTCAAGATATTAACAACTGACACCAAAGGACTGTGGAGAGCCATCACCGCACTGCAGTCCCCGTTGGACTCATAACTTCACTGGTGACGTAAATACCGTGCCAATGGTGGAATATTCAATCTATAGTAAGCTTACGACTAGAGATACTTACAATTGACAATACAGAAATTATTACATCCATGAACATAGCACTCTAGCCGTCGTATGAACCTCTTCAATGATGACCTAATTTCTATAGCAATTCAAGGATGACAAAAGACAGATACAATATAGCCCAGGATACTAACAAATGACGGCGAGGTACTGAGTACAGCGATTACCTCTGCAACCTAGCCGTTGTACTAATTCGCTCACTGGTGACTTAAATTGCATACCTTTTCTAGAAAGATCTACGAATAGGTCACATTTCGGTAGTGACATTGACTAACTGTAATATAGCACTGACTATAGCCTTCATCATAGCACTTTAGCGGTTTGACTAATCCGCTAACTGACGATTTAAATTCGTCTTGAATTCTGGAGTAATCCTTGTATACATCAGTTATGTCTCGAGATATATACAATTGAGTGTACGGTGCATAGTACATCCAACAACAGAGTACTCTCATTTGGATCACTCTGCCCACTGATGGTATAAATAGCACATCAACTCTAGAATGACAAAGGAAAGCTCCATTGTCGATCAAGATATTAAAAATTGACAGCACAGTATTGTGTACAGCCATTATCTCTGTAACGTAGCCTCGGTATTAAGTTGTTCACTGATGACATAAATTGAACAGCCATTCTAGAATGGTGAATGAATGGATCATATATCGGTAGTGATGTTGACAATTGTCAAAGACGTAATTAGTACAGCTATCGTCACTCTAATATAACCGTTGCATTAATTTGCGCACTGTCCGCCTAATTTCCTCGACAATTCTAGAAAAATCACGGTATAGATATGTTTTGGCCAGAGTTATTTAAAATTGACAGCGCGGAACGCAGTATATCCATCAACAGAGCACTGTTGAAGTGGCATTAATACGTTCAATGATGATTTTAGTTCTATAGCAATTCTGGAATGATGTATTGATACATCCTGTATAGGCAGTGATATTGACAGTAGACAATACATTACTGGCGGTATCCATTTACACAATACCATAGGCGTTGTATTAATCAGTTCGCTGAGCACCAGAGTTCCTCAGCAATTGTAGAATGACCAATGTATAGTGCAATTGAAGCTAGAGGCATTGACGTACGTTGATACAGTACTCGGTATAGCCATTAACAGGGCACTGTGAACGTTTTATTAGACTGGTCACTGATGGTTTATATTCTATGTCATTTCTAAAGTGATAATAGTGAGGTCCACGAACGATAGAGACTTTAAAAGCTGATAGCACAGTACTGAGTAAATGAATCATCACTGTAACGTAGCAGTTGGATTAATCTGTTCGCTGATGATTTAAGCTCCGCTATAATTCTTTAATGTTGAGTTGATATGTCACATATCTGTAGTGATAATGACACCAGGCAATATAATACTGTGTGGAGCCACTTACAAAATACTACAACCATTGAATTAATCTGTTCGCCGGTCAAATAAGTTCTGCAGCAATTGTAGTCTGGTCAATGGATAGGACAGTAGGCACTGTAGTCACTGACATATGTCAATACAGTACTGAGTATCTCCATTGACAGAGCACTGAAGCCGTCTGGTTAATCTGGTCACTGACGATTTAGGTTCTATGGAAGGTCTGGAAAGACAGAGAACAGATCCATTTTTGCTCAAGTCATTAACAATTGACAAAACAGTACTGAGTACAACCATCATTACAGTACAGTAGCCGTTCTATAAATTTGTTCTCTGACGATTTAAATTACACAGCAATTCTATTGTGACATATGTCAGATCCACTATGGTTCGAGACGCTTACAGTTGAGAAAAGAGTACTGGGTACACCCATCATAACGCTACTGTAGCTGTAGGATTAATATGTTCAGTGATGACTTAAGTTCCATTGGAATTCTGGAATGTTCTATTCATAGATCGGTTATGACGACAGATATTTACAACTAATGGCAAGGTACATAGTACATCTCGCAACAGTTCACAGTGGCTGTTGTATTCATCGGTCCACTGATGATTTCAATTTTACTGCAACTCTAGTATGATGAAAGTATAAATATGCAGTATTCGGAGATATTGAAGTGTGACGATCCAGTACTGAATACAGCCATCAAAGCAGATTGGCAGCCACTCTACCAGCCGACATTAAGATGACCTAAGTAATATTACTATTCTAGAAATGTCACTGAATACATAAGCTATCGCAGAGGTTATTGGCAATTGGGTACGGAGCGCGCATTGTCGCAATCTGAACAGTATTTTATCAATTGTATTCATCATTTCACAGATAACATAAGTTGCACACCTATTTCATAATGACCAATGCATCGAATAATAGCAGCTAATGAAATTGATAATTGAAAATACGGCACACGGTGGAGCCACAAACACAGTACTATAGCCGAGGGAATAACCGTTTCGCGGATGACATATTTTCTGCAGCAATTCTAGAATGACGAAAGGGTGTTGAATTATCGGTGGGGACAGGAAGCCGTGGCATTACAGGGAAGAGTACTGCAATTAGCGCGATACTGTAAAGGCTGCTTTCATCCGTTCACTGATGATTTAGTTACTCTGGTTATTCTAGAATGATAAAAGTATATATCGGTTGTATTTGGAGACATTAACTATTGACAATAAGGTAGTCATCGCCGAACTACAGCCATTGTATCAATCTACTCTCATACGATCTAAGTTACATTGCTATTCTGGAATGATAACTGGATAGATTAGTTACCGCAAGAAATATTGGCAATTGGCAACAGGGCACACAGGTCAGTAATCAAGGAAGAATTATAGACGCAGGATGAATGTATTCAAGTGATATAATTCCGTAGCAATTCTAGAATGACAAAGGAAATACTAATTATCGCTCGAGATTGTAAACTTTGATAATACAGTACTGGGTACAGCAACTCAGTACTTTATACATTGAATCAATATAAGCACTAATGATTTACATTTTGTGGCAATACTAGAATGACAGAGGAAAGTCCATTATCTCTCGAGATAGTAAGCATTCACAATACAGTACAGATTACGTACAACACCACAGTATATTTGGCCTGTGTTTCTACTTCATTCATAAATGACTTATATTTAACAGCAAATCTAGAATAGTCGATGCATAGGTTAGTTATGGCTAGAGATATTTAAATCTTACGGTACAGTACTAAGTACACCGACCAATGGAGCAAGGGAGACGTTGTATTCACCTGTTCGCTGATGACATAAATTCGTGAGAAATTCTATAGTGGTCGAAGATTAAGCTGGTTGTATTTGGGGTTATTGATTACTGAAAAGACAATACTGGGTATATCCATTAACGTATTACTGCAGCCACTCTATAAAACTATTCTATGATAACCTGGGTCATATTACTGTTTTGGAATGATCACAGGACATGTTAATTATCGCAAAGGATATTGACAATTTAAAATGCAGTGCTGAGTGTATCCACATGCAAAACTGTATAGCCGTTGTATTAACCAGTTATCTGATCATCTAAGTTCTTCAGTAATTGTAGAATGATCAGCGGGCGGAGAAATTTTCCCGGGAGACATTGACCTATTTCAATACAGTACTGGGAACAGCAAGCAAGAGAACACTGCACCCGCTTGATTAACATGTTCACTGATGATTTATATTCCACATTAGTTCAGGAATGACAAAAGGCAGTTACATTATCTCTTCGAGGTGTTAACATGTGGCAACACAGTACTGAGAACGGCCAACGTCGCAGTTCTGTAGACGTTGGACCAATTTGTTCACTGATGACTTAAATTCCACAGTAATTCTGGAATAATCAATATATAGAACTGTTATGGCTGGAGATATTTACAATTGACTGGGCGGTACCTGTTACATCCACAAACGAAGCACACTAGCCGTCGATTTAATCCGTTCAATGCCGATATAGGTTATATAACACAGTATTAAGCACAGCCACAATCACGGTACTCTAGCCGTTGGTCTAATTTGATCACCGATGATTTAATTCCACAGGAATTCTAGAAGAGTCAATTTACATTTCGGTTATAGCTAGAGAGGTTTACAATTGGCTTTACTGTAACTGGCACATCCATCAATCGCGCACTGTAGCTATTGGATTAATCTGTCCACTAATTATTTGCTTTCTATACCAATTCGCGAATTATCAATGGATAAATCAGTTATTGATGGAGATATTTACATTTGACATTACAGTACTAAGTACATCCACCGACATATCACCGTAGCGGTGTGACGAATATGTTCATTGATTACTTAAGCTACAGAGCATTTGTAGGATAATCAATGCATAGGTCAGTTATTGCTAGTGATAGTTATAATTGGTAGTACGGTGCATAGTACATCCGCCAACAGATTGCTCTAGGCGTTGGAATAATCTGTTCACTGACGTTATCATCTGCTTAGCAATTCTAGTATGATCAATGGTGTTATCATATGTCGGTAGTGATATGGACATATGACAGTGCAGAACTGAGTGTACCCATCTTTACACTGCTACAGTTCTTGCATTAGTCTGTGAGCTGAACAGATATGTTCTTCTGCAACTGTGCTATTGTCAATGGACGGAGCAATTGTCACTGGAGCAGTTGACGTATGTAAATATACTACAGTGGACAGCCACCATCAAAGTTGTGTAGCCGCTGAATTCATCTGCTCAATGAAGGTTTAAGCTCTACAACAATTCTTGAATGACAGAGGGCTGTTATAGTATCGCTCGAGAAGTGCACAAGTGAAAACAATGTTCCGAATAATGATATCATTACAGTATTATAGCCGTTGGGTTGATTTGTTCGCTGATGATTTAATCTCCATTGCAATTCTAGTATGTACAATGAATTGTTCAAACACCGTTAGTGGAATTGACAAATGGCAAAATTGTACTGAAATTAGCCATCTACGTTTTATTATATCCATTGAAATAATCTGTTCTCTGATCATCTATGTTCTTTAGCATCTGTAGAATTATCAATGTATATAGAAATTGCTGCAGTAGGTATTGACGTATATCAATACATAACAGAATGTATCCATCAGAAGAGCAATGTAGTCGATTGGTTAAGTTTTCACTGATGATTTAAGTTCGAGAGTAATTCTGGAGTAACAGAAATCATGTTCGCTATCGCTCGAGAAAATATCAACCTACAAAATAGTACTGATTATCGCCATCATTAAAGCACTGCAGCCGTTGGATAAATTTCACTGATGACAGAAATTCCACACTCATTCTAGCATAGTTACTGTATAGACCAGATGTGTCTTGAGATATTTATAATTGACAGTGCGGTAACTAGTCGATCCACCAGCAGAACACACTAGCCATTGCATTAATCTGTCAGCTGGTCACCTAAGTCCTTCAGTAATTGTAGAATGATCAATGGTCGGAGCAATCCTCGCTAGTGTTATTGACATATGTCAATACCGCACTGTGAATAACCATCAACACAGTACTAAAGCTGTTGAATTAATTTGTCCACTGGTGATTTAAGTTCTGCAGCGATTCCAGCATAATTCATGTATAGAACTCTTATGGCTAGAGATATTTACAATTGGCATTACTGTACTTAGTTTTTCCACCGACAAATCGCTGTTGCGGTTGGGTTAATTTGTTCCATGTTGGTTGAAGTCCTATAGCAATTCTAGAATGTCAAAAGGAATAACAAATATAGCTCGAGATATTTTCAATTTACAAAAGAGTACCGATTAGGGCCATCATCATTGCACTGTAGGTGTTGGAACAATTTGATCACTGATGACTTAATTTCCACATGAATTCCAGGATAATCTATGCATGGGACAGTCATGTAAAGATTTATTTATAGTAAACAATACATTACCTATTACATACACGAACAGGGCACTGTAGCCGTTCGAAATGTATGTTCGCTGATGTTATATGTACAGTAGCAATTCTAGAATGACAAAAGGCAGGTACATTAGCGCCAGAGATGTTAGCAATTGATAAGAGGGTACTGAGTACAGCCAACTTTTCGGTACTATAACCGTCTGATTAATTAGTTCATTGATAATTCAATCCCAAAGCTATTCATGGAAAATCAATGTATAGTATC
>NW_016999856.1:0-615 GCF_001483705.2 Eufriesea mexicana | reverse complement strand
CTACGGACGGACATGCGCCACGACCGGACGTACGGACGGACGTGACGCGACAGCCGACGTTACGGACCCGTCGGCGGCCGCTGTGGCGATTCTCGCTTCGGTGGTGAGGAAGATATATGTACATTGTACAACAAGGCGGCGCGTCTGCGCTGTGTTTTATATATGGCGGAGACGTGCTAAATACCGGCTCAGACCAACGGGGCCGGTATGCCTTTTACTCGTTAAAGAAATTTAATCAGAGAGGTGTCAGAAAAAGTGGATCCCCAGGGGACGCGCCCGCGATCCCTGGGGATCCTAGCCATCGGCTAATGGCGGGAGCGATACGATGGTGGCGTTCAGAAAAGGGAAGCGATACGCCGGTAAGACTCGGAAGAGGGAAGCCGGCGTGGTGCTGGATTCTCCTGGAGTGAAACCGATACGCCGGTGGAACTCCGGGGGAGGAAAGCGATACGCCGGTGAAACTCGGACGGGTTAAGCTGGCGTGTCGCCAGAACTTGGAAGATTGCCGCCGCGGTCAACCTCGTCATATAACGAAGCGGGTCGAAATTAGTCAGAGGAGCACATCGAGGCGGGATCGCCCGGTGGACCGCCGGCAGTGACAACCGGACTGATCAC
>NW_016999855.1:0-2651 GCF_001483705.2 Eufriesea mexicana | reverse complement strand
GGTTAGGTATAGTACAGGTTAGGTTTGGATGTCTATGACTTTTGTGCTATATATTGCGATGCGGTGGATTTCTGCGCTCCGCTCTGCTGTAGTATATTCAGCTTGGCGCTAGGGAGGCCAGCAATAGCGTTCTCGGCAGGTTAGTTTGTGTTATGCTACGTTCGGCTTTGTTACGTTTGGTGAGTTTACGCTAGGATTGCTTAGACTTTTGTGCTATATACTGCTGTCCACGGATTTCTGCGCTCTACTGCGTTCTAGTATTACATGCTTGGCACTGGGGTGACCAGCAATAGTAGTCTCGGCGCCTTAGTTTGTCTTACGTTACATTCTGTTAGGTTTGGCTAGGTGAAGCTCGGTCAGGTTATCTTCGAACTTCGTACTATACGCTGCTACCCGGAGGATTTCTGCGCTCGAATGTGACATACTATATTTTGATTCGCCTTGGGTGTGCCAGCAATAGTGTTCGCGGCACGTTATGTTGGGTTAGGCTACGTTCGGTTGGGTTAAGTTAGCTTGTGTTAGGTTCGGACAGCTACGACTTTTGTCATATACACTGCGATCCTATGGACTTCAGCGCTCTAGTATCCGCTAATATTTTCTCCTAGACTCTGAGGAGGCCAGCAATAGTGGTGGTGGCGTGTTAATTTGATTTAAGCTACACCTGGTTACGTTACGTGTAGATATGTTAGGTTACCATAGCTTCGACTTTAGTGCTGTGCACGGCTTTTTGTTGGATTCTGGAGCTCTACAGTGCTTTAGTATGTTCAGCTTTGCACTGAGAAACCCAGCAATAATGTTCTCGGCACGTTATGGTGAAGTACGCGCGGCCAGGTTAGGTTGGGTTAAGTATGATTAGGATGGATCCTACTTTTGTCCCATGCACTGCAATTCGATGGATTTCTACGCTCTACTGTGCTCTAGTCTGATCCACTGTTCTCTGAGGTGGGCTGCAATTGCCGTCTCGGGACGTTGGGTTGAGTTAGGCTGCGTTTGGCTGTGTCACGATTGGATAGGTTAGGATATCTACTGTGATGCTATGCGCTCTGCTTGGCTCTGGGGAGGCCAGCAGTAGCGGTCTCCGCGCGTCAGGTTCAGATATTTTACGTTTTATTAGGTTAGGTTAGGCCAGGTTAGGTTAGGATTTCTTCGTCTTTTGTGCTATACACTCCAATGCGGGGTATAGCTGCTCTCTGCTATGCTGTAGTATATTCTGCGTGGCGCTGCGGAGGCCAGAAAAAGTGGTCTCGGCACGTTAGTTTGATTTAGGTTACACGTGGTTACGTTACGTGCAGATATGTTAGGTTATCATAGCGTTGACTTTTGTGCTGTACGCTGATGTGCGGTGGATCTCTGCGTTCTACTGTGCTCCAGTATGGTCTGCTGGTCTCTGGAGAGGCCAGAAATAGTGTACCCGCCAAGTTAGGTAGAGATAGATACGTTTGGTTATGTTACGTTTGCTACGGTTATGTTTGGGTAGCTTCGACTTTTCTGCTGTACACTGCAATCCTATGGACTTCAACTCTCTACTCTCCTCTAGTATGCTCCGCTTAGCTCTGGGGAGGCCAAAAATAGTGGTCTCGACTCGTCAAGCTTAGTTAGTCTACGTTTGGTTTGGTTAGTTTCGGCCGCGTTAGGTCTTGATATATAAGACTTTTGTGCTATACGCCCCTATTTTGTGGCTCTCTAAGATCTACCGTGCTCTAATATGCTCTGCTTGGATCTGAGGAGGCAAGCAATTGTGGCCTCGGCGCGTTACGTTGATTTCGGCTACGTTTTGCTAAGGTTCTTCGGTCTGTGTTAGGTTTGCATAGCTTTCTCTTTCGTGGTATACACTGCAATTCGGTGGCCTTCGGCTCTCTACTCTGCCCTGGTGTGTTCCGCTCGGAACTGCGGAGGCCGTAAATGGTGGTCTCGTTTGCTTAGATTTAGTAATACTACGTTTGGCTGGATTAGGTTAGGTCAGGTAAGCTCAGTATATATTTGACTTTTGCGCTATCCGCTGCTCTTTGGAGACATTCTGCGTTCTGCTGTGCTCTAGTGTATTCTACTTGGCTCTGGGGAAGCCAGTAATAGTTGCCCCCGCACGTTAGGTTGGGTTAGGTTACGTCTTGCTTGGATAGATTAGGTTATGTCTGATTAGGATAGCTGTGACTTTGGCGATACACACTGCAATTCTGTCGATATCTGCGCTCTACATTGCTCTACCGGCCTCTGCTTGTCTGTGGGGGCCCAGCAATAGTGGTCGTGGCATGCTTCATTGAGTTAGGTTACGTTTGGCCTTGCTAAGGAAGGTTATGTTTGTTCAGGATGTCTTTAACCTTTGTGCTATACACTGCTATACGGTTGATCTCTGCGCTCTGCTGTGCTCTAATGTCTTCTGCCTGGGGAGGCCAGCAATCATGGTCTCGGGGCGATAGGCTGGGCATTTTGCGTTTGGTAAGATTATGCTCTGCTGGGTTCGGTTAGTATAGCTTTGACTTTTGTGCTATACACTGTTATTCCGTGGACTTTTGCACTCTATTGTGCTCTATTACTTTCTTCTTGGCGCTGGGGAGGCAATGGTGGTCGCGACACGTTCTGTGACGTTAGGCTGCTTTTGGGCAGTTTTTGTTAGTCAGCGTTGGGTTCGTATAGCCTCGGCTTTTATGCTA
>NW_016999854.1:0-464 GCF_001483705.2 Eufriesea mexicana | reverse complement strand
CAATAGTTGTCTCGGCACTGTAGGTTGAGTTAGGCTACGTTTGGTGTGGTTAGGACAGGACAGATCTGACTTTTGTCCCAAAAAGTGCCATTAGTTGCATTTCTGCGCTCTACTGTGCCATAATATGCTCTGCTTCGCTCTGGGATACCAGCAATAGTGGTCTCGGCTAGTTAGGTTGAGTTAGGTTACCTTCGGTTAGGGTAGGTTAGACTGGGTTTGGTAAGGATAGCTTTGACTCTTCTGCAATGCATTGCCATTCTTTGAAGTTCTGCGCTCTACTCACCACTAATACCCTCTGCTTGACTCTGTGGATATCAGCAATTCTGTTCGCGGCACGTTAGGCTGAGTTGGGGTAGGTAAGTATAGCATCGACTTTTGTGCTTTACGCTGCTATGCGCTGTATCTCTGCGCTCTAATGTGCTTTAATATGCTCTGCGTAGATCTGAGGATGCCAGGACAATTGG
>NW_016999853.1:0-948 GCF_001483705.2 Eufriesea mexicana | reverse complement strand
CTGTGATCTACTGTGCCTTACTATCTTCTGCATCGCTCTGGGGATACCAGCAGCAGCGCTCGCTGCAATTCATGTTGAGTTATGTTACGTACGGTTAGGTTTGGTTATGCCAGGTTAGGTTAGGATATCTCTGACTCTTGTGCTTCGCACTGCTATTTGGTGGATTGCTGCTCTCGGCATTGCTCTACTAAACTCTGCTCGGGTCTGGGTTGGCGAGCAATAGTGGCCGTGGCACGTTAGTTTTTGTCATGCTATGATTGGTTCGTTTAGGTTAGGACACGTTAGATTAGTACATCTTCGACTTTTGTGCTGTCCACTGCATTGCGGTGGATCTCCTCGCACTACAGTGCTCTAGTATATTCTGCTTGTCTCTGTGGAGGCCAGCAATAGTGACAGCTGGCGTTGCGTTTGGTTAGGTTACGTTTTGTCTGTGTTACGGTTGGTTATGTTGGTATAGGACTGCTTTGCCTTTTTTTGCCGTACACAGCAATACGGCGGGTTTCTGAGCTCTAGTGTGCTCTAGTGAATTCTATTTGGTTCTAGGGATGCCTGCAATTGTGGTCTCGCTGTTACATTTATTAATGTTACGTATGTTTATGATACGTTTGGCTAGGTAAGGATACGGTGGCCATGACTCTTGTGCAGTACACTGCTTCTCGGTAGATTTCTGCCTTCTACTGTGCTCTAGTAAATTCTGCTTGCCTCTGGGGAAGCCAGGAGTAGTGGCCTCGGTGCGTTAGGTTCTGATATGTTACGTGCGTTTTTGTTACGTTGGGCTAGGTTCGGATGCGGTAGCCTTGACTTCTTCTCTGTACACTGCTATTCGGAGAACTTATGCTTTCTACAGTGCTCTAATATTTTCAGCTTTGCTCTGGGGAGGCCAGAAATAGTGGTCGCGTCACGTAATGTTGTGTTATATTACGGTCGGTTAGGCCGGTCTGCGTTACG
>NW_016999852.1:0-3074 GCF_001483705.2 Eufriesea mexicana | reverse complement strand
ATTATTGCTGGCATTCACAGAGCCAAGCTGAAAGCATTGGAGCACTGTGTGACGCAGAAGACCACCTAATAGCAGACTATAGCACTAAAGTCAAGGCTAACCTCTCCTAACCTACCGAAACGTAATAAAATAAAACGCAACCCTTCTGAACCTAACGTGCCGCGACATCTATTGATCGCCACCACAGAGCCGAGCAGAGCACATTAGTGGCGAGTAGGACGCAGAAGTGAACAGAATCGCAGTGTATATCGGAAAAGTCAGAGCTATCTAAGCCAAACCCAAGGAAACGGATCATAACCAAACTTAGCATAACCAAACGTATCCTGCCGCGAACGCTATTGCTGCCATCCCCATAGCCAAGCAGGGCATGCTAGAGCACAGTAGAGCGCGGAAATCCGCCGAACAGCAGCGTACAGCGCATAAGTCAAAGCTATCCTTTCCAAATTTAGCCTAAACGTACCTAACCGAACTTAAATTGACTAAACATTACGTGCCGAGACCACTATTGCTGGTCTTCCCAGATCCTAGCTGAAAATAATACAGCACTGTATTGAGAAGGAAACCACCTAATAGCAGACTACAGCACTAAAGTCAAAGCCATCCTCTCCTTACCTAACCAACCTTAACATAAACAAAAGTAACACAACCCAACCTAACCTATAGAAAAGTCAAGCTACCCAAGCCTATCCCAGACACTCAAAACGTAACGGCACGTAGTCTGACTCAAGCTAACGTGCTGAGACCGCTATTGTTGCCCCCCTCAGAGACAAGCAGGAAATTCTAGAGCCCAGTAGAGGGGAAAAGTCCGCCGAATAGCAGTGTACAGGAAAAAATTTGAAGCTACCCTGACCTCACTTAACCTGACACAACCTAACCGAACCTAACGTGACAGAACTTAACGTGTCGAGACCACCACTGCTGGCCTTCCCAGGGGCAAGGTGAAAATATTAGAGCACTGTATGGCGCAGAAGTCCTCCTATTAGGAGATTAGAGCGCTTAAGTCAAAGCAATCCTCTCCGAACCTAACCAAACGTAACATAACAGAACGTTACCTATCTGAACCTAACGTTCGGCGATATCTATTGCTGGCAACCCCAGAGCCAAGTACAAAACAGTAGTGGAGGGTAGTACGCTGGAATCCATAGGATCGCACTGTATATCAGGAGAGTCTAAGCTACCAAAACCTAACCCAAATGAGCTGAAGATAATCAAACATATCCTAACTCAACCTAACGTGTCCAGACCGGTATTGCTGCCTTCACCAGAGCAAAGCAGGACATACTACAGCACAGTAGATCGCAGAAATCCAACGAATAGCTGTGAGCAGCACGAGAGTTAAAGCTACCCCGAACAAGCACAGCTTGACCCAACCAAAGCGAACGTATCATGACTTAACGTTACGTGCAGTGGCCACTATTGCTGGCATTCACATAGCCGAGCTGAAGGTATTGCAGCACTGTAGGCCGAAGGAATCCACCCAATAGCAGACTATGGCACTAAAGTCAAAGCCATCCGCTTCTAACGTAGCCAACCGTAATGAAGCCGTAACAAACGTAACCTATCACAACCTAACGTGACGCGAACTATATTTCTGCTCTCCCTAGAATCAAGCGGAACACATTAGTGGAGACTAGGACGCCGAAATCCATATAATAGTATAACAAATCGGAAAAATCAGATTTAACGAAACCAAGTCCTAACCAACGGAACACAGCCAAACACAGCCTAACTAATCCTAACGTGCCGAGACAGCCATTGCTACGCTTGCCGGAGTCAAGGAGGGCACACTAGAGCACAGCGGATAGCAGAAAGCCACCGAATATCTGTGTACGACACGAAAGTTAAATCTTCCCTTATAAAACATAGCCTGAACCAACCCAACCGAACGTAACTTGACTCATCATCACTTGCAGAGGCCATTATTGCTGGCATTCACAGAGCCAAGCTGAAAGCATTGGAGCACTGTGTGACGCAGAAGACCACCTAATAGCAGACTATAGCACTAAAGTCAAGGCTAACCTCTCCTAACCTACCGAAACGTAATAAAATAAAACGCAACCCTTCTGAACCTAACGTGCCGCGACATCTATTGATCGCCACCACAGAGCCGAGCAGAGCACATTAGTGGCGAGTAGGACGCAGAAGTGAACAGAATCGCAGTGTATATCGGAAAAGTCAGAGCTATCTAAGCCAAACCCAAGGAAACGGATCATAACCAAACTTAGCATAACCAAACGTATCCTGCCGCGAACGCTATTGCTGCCATCCCCATAGCCAAGCAGGGCATGCTAGAGCACAGTAGAGCGCGGAAATCCGCCGAACAGCAGCGTACAGCGCATAAGTCAAAGCTATCCTTTCCAAATTTAGCCTAAACGTACCTAACCGAACTTAAATTGACTAAACATTACGTGCCGAGACCACTATTGCTGGTCTTCCCAGATCCTAGCTGAAAATAATACAGCACTGTATTGAGAAGGAAACCACCTAATAGCAGACTACAGCACTAAAGTCAAAGCCATCCTCTCCTTACCTAACCAACCTTAACATAAACAAAAGTAACACAACCCAACCTAACCTACCGCGACAGCTACGACTGGCCTCCCCACGGTCAAGCGGAACAGGATACTTGAGAGTAGAACGCAGAGATCTATATAATCGCGGTGTATATCGGAAAAGTCAAAGCTACCCGATGCTAACCCAAACAAACAGGACATAACCAAGCACAGCCTGACTCAACATAGCCTGACGAGACCGTCATTATTGCCATCGCAGGAGCCAAGCCGGACATATTAGACCACAGTGTATCGCGGAAATCCAACGAATAGCAGCGTACAGCGCAAAAGATGATGCTATCATGACCAAGCATTACCTAACCCAACCTGACCGAACGTATCCTGACTCAACATAACGTGCCGAGACGACTGTTGCTAGCATTACCAGAGCCAAGCTGGTGGCATTCGAGCTCTGTAGGGAGCAGAAATCCACCTAACAGCAGACTATAGCACTAAAGTCAAAGCCACCATTTCCTATCCTAACCAAACGTAACGTAATTAAACGTAACCCAACTCAACGTA
>NW_016999851.1:0-711 GCF_001483705.2 Eufriesea mexicana | reverse complement strand
TTCTATGGTAAGTAGATGGCTATACCGATCATTGCATTGAGAACGTTATGTGATCGATTCATCGAGTTATAACAGGTTATGAATTTTTAATTGACTTATCCTATGGTAAGTAGATGGCAATACCTATCATTGCATTGAGAACGTTAGGTGATCTATTCATCATACTATAATATGCTATATATTTTGAATATACCTATTCTATGGTAAGTAGAAGGCTATACCTACCATTGAGTTGAGAACTTTAGATGGTCTATTCATCAAATTGTAGCAGGTTATAGATTTTGAATAGACATATTCTGTGGTAAGTGGATGGCTATACCTACCAATGGATTGAGCACGTCATATGATCTATTCATCGAGTTATGACAGTTTATGAATTTTTAATAGACATATTCTATGGTAAGTAGATGGCAATACCTACCATGGGATTGAGAACTATAGGTGATCTATTCATAAAACTATAGTAAGTTATAGATTTTGTATACACCGTTTCTATGGTGGGTAGATGGCTATACCTACCATTGGATTGAGATCGCTAGGTGATCTATTCATCAAACTATAGCAGGTTATAGATTTTCCATAGGCTTATTCTATGGTAAGTAGATGGCTCTACCTACCATTGGATTGAGAACGTTAGATGATCTATTAATCGAGTTATAACAGATTATAGATTTTGAATAGACTTATTCTATGGTAAGTAGATGGTTATAC
>NW_016999850.1:0-1323 GCF_001483705.2 Eufriesea mexicana | reverse complement strand
TGTACACTGTGGTTCTATGGATATCAGGGCTCTACTCAAATCTAATATGTTCTGCTTGGCTTTAGGGAGGGCAGGAGGAGTGTTCTCGGCACGATACGATCAGTTATGTTGCATTTGACTACGTTACGTTTGGTCAGGATAGGTGAGGGTAGTTTTGACTTTTCAGCTGAACTCTGCTATACACTGGATTTCTGCACCCTACTGTCCTCTAATGCGTTCTGCCTGGCTCTGTGGAGGCCAGTAATAGTGGTCTCGGTATGTTGTATTTAGTCAAGCTTCGTTTTGCGTGGCTAGGTTTGGTTAGGGTTAGTTTGGATAGCTTTGACTTTTGTGGTGTAAACTGCTACTCAGACGATATCTGCATTCGGCAGTGCTCTATTAGCCACTGTTTTTCTCTGCGGAGGCGAGCAGTAGTGATCGTTGCACGTTTGGTTGGGTTAGGTTTTGTTTGGTCAAGCTAGGTTTCGCTAGGTTTTGTTAGTATAGCTTTTGCTGTTGTCCTATATACTGCTATTCGGTGGATTTATGCGCTCTACCGTGCTCTAATATACCCTGCTTGGCGCTGTGCAGGCCACCAATAATGGTGTCGGCACGTTAGGTTGAGATATGTTACGCTCTTTTATTTTACGTTTATATAGGCTAGGATATGTTTGAGTTGATCCTTGAGCGATAGACTGCTATTGGTTAGATTTCTTCGCTCCACATTGCTCTACTATATTCTGCGCGGATCTGAGGACGCCAGAAATAGCTGTTGCGGCACGCTTGTATCAGTCTCTCTACGTTTGGTTAGGTTACGATTGATTGGGTTATGCTTGGATAGATCTGGTTTTCGTGGTATACATTGCTATACGGTGGCTTCCTGCGGTCAACTGTGCTCCAGTATATTCTGCCTGTCTCTCGGGAGGCCAGCAGTATTGGTCACGGCACGTTATGGTGAGTTAGGCTACGTTCGGATAGGTTGGGTTAGGACATGGTAGGTTCGGATATCTTTCACTTTCGTGCTGTACACTACAATGCGGTGGATTACTGCGTTCTACAGTGCTCTAGCATATTCTGCTCAGCTCTGGGAAGGCAAGCAATAGTAGTCCGTCACGTTTGGTTGTGTTAAGCTACGTTCGGTTATGTAACGTTTCGATGCGTTAGGACCGGTTTGCTTCGACCGTTGTGCTGTACACTGCGGTTCTATGGATATCAGGGCTCTACTCATATCTAATATGTTCTACTTGGCCCCGGGGATGGCAGCAGTTGTGGCCTCGGCGCGTTGTGATGAGTTACGTTACGTCTGGTTGCGTTAAGTTTTGCTGGTTAGGATAGAATAGCTTT
>NW_016999849.1:0-745 GCF_001483705.2 Eufriesea mexicana | reverse complement strand
ATTTATTTTTTATCAATATTCTGCTGGAGAAAATAGTAAATGAAACGAACACCTATGCAGATAATATTTTGTCACGGAGAAATCTGCACCCGAATTCCCGTGCACGAAAGTCGAAGGATATGATATCTGAACTCAAAGGATTCATTGCGTGCGTAATAAATATGGGTCTACAAAAACGGCCAACCATTTCGTCGTATTGGTCTACCAATAACTCGCAGTATAATCCGTGGTTCCACCGAATGTTTTCAAGAAACCGCTTCCAGTTGAACCTGAAATTTCTTCATCTGGCCGATACAAAGGATCTTCCTCGACCCGGACAACCTGGATACGACCCATGTGCTAAAATCCAGCCTCTTATTCACCATGTCAACACAGTATCCAGACAGATCTACACTCCTCACGAGCAGATGAGCATTGACGAGAGCTTAGTGGGAACCAAAAACCATAGACAACAATTGCATTACCTTCCTAATAAACACCATCATCGGTGGGGATATAAATTCTGTTATGCGACTTTGTTTCAAACTATTGTTTGGCTTTTTACATGCAGTGCTGGACAAAAGTATTGGCACAGCATGGTTGATGGTGGTACAAGTGCTTATAGCTACTGAACAAACTGATTTAAAAGAAAAACTTTCTGACATATTCATTCGTTATCTATTTCTAGTTTATTACATAGTAAAAGAAATAATATAAATATATTAATTTACGAAACAATAACAAAAATGCATTTATTAAACATTTT
>NW_016999848.1:0-1994 GCF_001483705.2 Eufriesea mexicana | reverse complement strand
GGCAACTATTGCTGGCCTACCCAGAGACAAGCAGAAAATGTTAGAGCACAGTAGGGACCAGAAAGCCACCAAATAGCAGTGTATCGGGCAAGAGCCAAAGATATCCTATCATAACCTGCAAAGCCTAACCTAATCAAACGTAGAATATCGAAATTTAACGACCCGAGACCTCTATTTCTGGCTTCCACAGAGTCAAGCAGAACATATTAGATCAAAATACAACGCAGAAATCCACCTAATAGCAGTGTATAACATAAAAGTCAAAGCCACCCTAACCAAGCGTAGACTGACCTAACCTAACCGAACAAACCTATCTCAACCAATTCTGCCACGACCCCTACTGCTGCCCACCCCAGATTCAACCAGAGCATAGTAGAGCAAAGTATATGGCAGGTGTCCAACGAATAATAGTGTATAACACGAAAGACATAGCTATCCATACATAACCCAAACGAACATAGCCTAACCAAATGTAGCATTGCTCAACCTACTGGCCACCATTACTGGCCTCCTCTGAGTCGAGCAGAGTATAGAAGAGCTATGTAGATCGTAAAAATCTACCGAATGGCAGTTCATAGCACACAAGTGAAATCAACCCGACAGTAACCTATCCAAACGTAATACAGGCAAACATAACATAACTTAACCTAACGTGCCCAGAAAACTATTGCTGGTCTCCCCAGATTCACTCAGAGGACGTACTGCACAGTAGAGGGTCGAAGTCGAACGCATTGCATTGTGTAGCGTGAAAGTCAAAGCTATCCTGTGCTAATCACGCCAAAGCTAACGAAACCAAACGTAACATATCTCAGCCTAACATGCCGAGACCACTATTGCTGTCCTCACAAGAGCCAAGTAGAACATATCAGAGGGGAGTAGAGCGCAGAAATCAATAGAATGACAGTGCATAGCACAGTAGTCGTAGCTACAATATCCTGACATAGCCATAAGTATCATAACCGAACGCAGCGTAACTCAACCTAACGTGCCGAGACCACTACTGCGGGCCTCGCCAGGGCCAAGCAGAATATACTGGAGAAGAGTAGAGCGCAGAAAGTCTCCAAATAGCACTGTATGTCACGAAAGGCAAAGGTATCCTAACCAAGCCTGACCAACCTTTACCCAACCAAACGTAGAACAACAATACCTGACGAGCAGAGTCCACCATTGTTGGCCTCCCCATCGCCAATCAGAATATATTGGAGGAGCGTCGCGAGCAGAAGTCCATGAAATGGCAATGTATTGCAAGAAAGTTAAAGCTATCCTGGCCTAACCCTGACTAACATAACATAATTAAGCGTAAGCTAACAAAACGCAGCGTGCCGAGACCGCTATTGCTGGCCTCCCGAAGGACGAGCAGAATATATTAGAGCAGAGTAGTGCACCTTAGTCCGCCGTATAGCAGTGTATAGCACACAAGTCAAAGCCATTCGTACCAAACTTAGAATAACTTGACATAACCGAACGTAACCTAACACAACCAAACTTGTCATGATTGCTATTGCTGGCGTCTCCACATACAAGCAGATGCTAGTAGAGCAATGCAGAGCGCAGACATTAATAGCCGTGTATAGCGGAAAAGGCAATGCTATCCTAGCCAAACTTACCTGAACCAAGCCCATCCAAACGCAACCTATCTCAACCAAATGTGCAACGAACATTATTTCTGGCCTCCCCAGGGACATGTCGAACACATTAGAGCACAATAGACCGCAGAAATACAACGAATAGCAGTGCATAGGCAAATGTCAAAGACACACCACCTTATCCCAGCATAACCTAACAACCAAACGTAGCCAACCTCAACCTAAAGTGCCGAAAACACCATCGCTGTCCTCCCCAGGGGCAGGAGGTACATGTTAGAGGAGTGTAGGGAGCAGAAACCCATAAAATTGCAGTGTATAGCAGAAAAATCAAAGCTATCCGAATCATGCCAACGTAAACTAACCAAACGTAACCTAACTCAACCTAACATGCCGCGGCCACTATTTTTG
>NW_016999847.1:0-934 GCF_001483705.2 Eufriesea mexicana | reverse complement strand
AGAAAAGTCTAAGCCACCCTATTCTAACCCCACGGAACGTAACATAGCCGAACGTTGCACAACTCAAACTATCTTGCCATGACCACAACTGCTCGCATCCGCAGAGTCGGTTTGAGTGCAGTATAGCAATGCCGAAGGCGGAAATCCGCCGAAAGAACATGTAAAGCACAAAAGGCAATGAAATCCAAACCAAACCTTCCTAGCCTAATCCAGCGAATCGTAACCTTCATCAAACTTACGTACCGAGACTACAATCTGGAAGCTACAAGGCCAAGCAGAATACAATACAGCACAGCAGAGCGCAGAAATCCACGGCATTGCAATGTACAGCACAAAAGCCATAGGTATCATAACCCATCCTGTCCTAACCTAATCTAAGCCAGTGTAGCCTATCTCAACGTAACGTGCCGATACCACTTTTGCTGGCCCTCCCAGAGCCAAGCTGAACATATTAGGGCGCAGCGGAGTGCAGAAATCCGCTGAATAGCATTGTGTACCGCAGAAGTCATAGCCTGCTGTTCCTATCATAACCAATCTTAACGAAACCAAACATAACCTATCACAAACTAACTAGCCGGGACCACTATTGCTGGACTCCCCATGGCCATGCAGAGCACACTACTGGACCGTACATCGCAGAAGTTCAGCGAAGAACAATATATTGCACGTAAGTCCATGCTACCGTCTCCTAGTCTGACCAAACGTAACATAGCCAAACGTACCCAAATCCAACCAAACGATTCTAGACCAATATTGCTGTCCTCTCCATCGCCAAGAACATCATATTAGAGGAGAGTAGAGCGCAGGGGTCCACACAACGACAGTGTATAGCAGAAAATTCAAAGCTATCCTAACCTGACACAAATTAACATAGCCTGACCAAATGCAACCAAGCTCATACTCGCCTGCCGGGACAACTATTGCTGGCCTGCCC
>NW_016999846.1:0-782 GCF_001483705.2 Eufriesea mexicana | reverse complement strand
TAATCGATATTCGTGAGACTGTGGGCCCCATGCCATTTGTTTCGTGATTCTTTGTTTAATTTTGGCAAAATTATTGGACTTAGTATTGATAATGGATTTCAATAGAAAACACAGGGTTTCAGTTGAAGATTTTAAATATTATTCAATAACGAAGACGCGTTGTTCTTTTATATAACGCTTTATTTTTGATAATTGGTAATGAAGTAATCGCTATTTGTGATAATTTGGGCCTTATGCCATTTGTTTTGTACTTCCTTCTTTAATTTTGATAAAATTATTGGAATTAGCGTTCATAATGAATGAATAATAAATAATTGGTAATGTAGTAATATAGTTATTCCTGATACTGTGGGTCCTGTGCCATTTATTTTGCATTCCCTTGTTTAATTTTGACAAAATTATTGGACTTAGTATTGATAATGGATTTCAATAGAAAACACAGGTTCTCAATTGAAAATTCTAAATATTATTCAATAATGAAAACGTGTTGTTCTTTCATATAACGTTTTATTTTTGATAATTGGTAATAATTGGTAACGAAGTAATCGCTATTCGTGATACTGTGGGACTTGTGCCATTTGTTTCGTGTTCCCTTGTTAAATCTTGGGAAAATTATTGGAATTAGTGCTGAAAATTAATGTATAATAAATAAACTGGTAATGTAGTAATCGATATTCGTGATATTGTGTGCCCTGTGCCATTCATTTGGCGTTTCCTTATTTAATTTTGGCAAAATTATTGGACTTAGCGTTGATAATGAATGAATAATAAATAGTTATTAA
>NW_016999845.1:0-885 GCF_001483705.2 Eufriesea mexicana | reverse complement strand
AGCATAAGTTTATTGTATTTTAAGAAGCAGTAAAGCAACGTTACTTTAGCCATATCCCCACAACCCCAGATCGGACATACATAACTTCCTGACCTTCCATTAGTATCCCAGTGTCTAAGGCAATACCGTATAGTTTTCCACACTGTATTGTTTTCGTGCCTTTTCTATACATAGGCAAACACGCGACCTAATATAAGATAATTCTTAAGTATATATTATCCTAAAGCGATAAGCTTTAAGTAGTTTAAGTTTACTTTTAAGATCGCGAGTGCTTCATGTTGGAGCCATCGATCTCGTAGCCTAAGTTTTCATGTATAACCATTTATACGTTTTTGGTTTTTTTTTAATTCATATATTTGTAAAGATTTCCTGGCACAATAAACCTATATTTAAAAAAAAAAAGTGTTTAAAGCAGGACCTGCTAGGGTAGCCTTACTTATGAGTCCGCTAGCAGGCCCGAACGAAACGCATCCCTACCTTTTCCCTACTGCCCCTTCTAGCTACGCCCCCACCGAGGGATACTTGCGACCAGTCGACTTCAAATGCCCCCCACCGTCTATGAGAACCTTATCTGTGATGTGTCCCGAACACTGCAACTCACAGGGAGTCTCGCGAGGTCGTAAGGCCCATTTACGCAGATGCGACAGTGTTGCTGGCATGAGGCCTACTCTAAATTAATAGAGTTAGACCTGGTTGGGGTTGAACTACAGAGTTCAGATGTGTTACTATCTCTCGTACTGAGTTAATCGTCGTGAATCTTGGCTGATAGTCATCGACAAAGTTCTAAGGTGTGACTGTCTCCTGCGCTGAGTTGATGGTGGATCCTTGATGACAGGTCGTGATGCTTGTCCTGTTTTCGTGATATTTTTAGAACTCCCTTGTGAC
>NW_016999844.1:0-886 GCF_001483705.2 Eufriesea mexicana | reverse complement strand
TGGGACGTGTCGATTTTGATGAAATTTATGTGAGTGAGTAGATCTAAAATACACTTATTGTTAAATATAGTGACTATAACTAATATACATGTTACAGTTCAACATGGAATCTAAAAAGAATCCCTTTGGAACTCACAAGGAAACATGTCCAAGTGAGACATGTCGATTTTGATGAAATTTATTTGAAAGATTATGTCTAAAATACATTTATTGTTAGATGTAGTGACTATAATTAATATACATGTTACAGTTCACCGTGAAATCTAAACAAAATCCATTTGGTACTCACAAAGGAACATGTTCAAGTGGCACACGTCGATTTTGATGAAATTTATTTGAAAGATTAGGTCTAGAATACATTTATTGTTACATGTAGTGACTATAATTAATATACATGTCACAGTTCAACATGAAATCTGAGAATAATCTACTTAGAACTCAGGAGGGAACATGTCTAAGTGGGACGTGTCGATTTTGATGAAATTTATGTGAGTGAGTAGATCTAAAATACACTTATTGTTAGATGTAGTGACTATAATTAATATACATGTCATAATTCACCGTGAAATTTAAATAAAATCCATTTAAAATTCACAAGAGAATATATTCAAGTGGGACGTGTCGATTTTGATGAAATTTATTTGAAGGATTAGGTCTAGAATACATTTATTGTTAGATGTAGTGACTATAATTAATATACATGTCACAGTTCACCATAAAATCTAAAAAGAATACATTTGGAACTCACAAGGGAACATGTTCAAGTGGCACACGTCGATTTTGATGAAATTTATGTGAGAGATAGTCCTCAAAAAAATATTTAACACGTATTTCTTCTCATCGACTATCGTTCATGTTCAAGGGGTGAAATTAGCCCCCATAGATG
>NW_016999843.1:0-985 GCF_001483705.2 Eufriesea mexicana | reverse complement strand
GAAGATCTTCGCAGACTATTATTCTGCGGAAAGAAGTAATAAACTTTTGTATGAAACATTTTTGACATTAAACAATTTTAAAATCTATCGCATAAGAACTAAGATCGTTAATTAAATAATTTCGGTTACAAATGACTGTTATAAATAATAAAATTTTCCTCTGGCTAGAAAAACGATTACAGGTACCAGGAACTTAATTTCGGTTTTAGAAATTAATACATATGACCGACAATTTATTATTAACCATTATCATAAAATAGCTATTATCAAAGAGTGAAATTATATTTTGGTTATCCATAAACATTATCGGCAGCAAAGAATTTTTCAGTTGATTCTAAAAAATGTTGATCGAGGAATTTCTTTCTAGTTAGTCGACTCATTTTATTGATAGTTAATACCTGATTATCAATAAACGTAAAACAAATTGTTGAATTTGTACATGTATTTTATTAAGTACGGAATAGGTACAGATACATATATATAGTATAAACATATACACATAAGATAAATATATATAGTGTTAGTAACAATTATCGATGGTCGATTAACCAAGAAAAAATTTCACCGTCAATATCGATTACAATGTGATGCAATATAGCATAATATAATACTATAACATATTTTTGAGGTTTCTTAATAGTTGTTCAAAGATAATGTCTATATACGCAGTTCCTATGTTGCATTTTTACGAAACGTTATTTACGTAATTTCTTTGGAAAATTTGCATTTCTTTGGGACGTTGCTTACGTAACACGAATTTGCTTTAAAATATCGGATTAGACATGTTCAAAAAATAAATCATCCAGAAGCGGTTTTCAGTTCATAGAGATCAAGAGAATAATTTGTAGTTCCGGCATTTTGCTGCACTGTAATCGCTCCCATTACTGATCCTATCTCGGCTCTGACAGATGTACGCTGAAGACCAAAATAAATGTAAAACAGCATGCCAAACCAGTCTTGCTAGGCGACCATGTGTGATCTTACG
>NW_016999842.1:0-614 GCF_001483705.2 Eufriesea mexicana | reverse complement strand
TCCTTTTGGCGTGCAATTGCCATTGCAGTGGTATAGAATTTGACTGGAGGTTCAATTTTATTGGCATTTTCGACTAATATCGTGGTGAGCCAGCTTTCTCGCATAAATAAGGCGGAAAGGTCCTATTGGCGTGCTGTAGCCACTGCAAGGCAATAGAATCTGACAGGATAGGTCAATTATACTGACATTTTCTACTAATATCGTGGTGAGCCAGCTTTCTCGCATAAATAAGGCGGAAAGATCCTATTGGCGTGCTGTAGCCACTGCAAGGCAATAGAATCTGACAGGATAGGTCAATTTTTTTGACATTTTCGACCAGTATCGTGGTGAGCAAGCTTTCTTGAATTAATAAGGAGTATAGATTCTTTTGGCGTGTTATAGCTGTTGCAATGCAACAGGATCTGACAGGAATGGTCAATTTTGCTGAGGTTGTCGACTAATATCATGGTGTGCAAGCTTTCCCGCACGAATAAGGTGGAAAGATACTATTGGCATGCTACAGCCATCGCAATGCAATGGAATCTGGCTGGAAAGTTCAATTTTATTGACATTTTCGACTGGTATCGTGGGGAGCAAGCCTTCGTGCGTAAATAAGGAGGATAAATGCAATTGGC
>NW_016999841.1:0-619 GCF_001483705.2 Eufriesea mexicana | reverse complement strand
TACACATGCTTTCCTTCTCAATCGTTCGACATTGTCATAGACAACCTGACAAAGGATTTGGCGCTGTCGTTTGTTCTTTCGCGTCGAATGCCCTAGTCGGACTCGTTGCCGTCGTTCCTATCTATCTTAGCTACCCCTTGACTTTCAAGAAGTCGTCCAAACGATTCCATGCACTCCCTTAGAAGTCTTGTGCATACCTAAGCATCCTCGACACACCCTCCGGTTATTATACCACCACTGGAAAGAGAGATATCCACCACTTATACGACACCTTCACCAATCACGATCACATCGGAAAATATAAAACACTCGAAGCTACACGAGAACAATCAGTCGTGCTAAAATATCGCATAAAATCACCACAGAACTTGTAATCTCACTTCTCTGCAAATGAAGAAAACAGTTCGCGTTTGTAAAAGAACGCAGACCTCGTCCGAATTGTTTATCCTGATTTCTGGGACGAAACAACTACACCTTCACCGAAACCATCTTATATTCCTTTTGCAGTCACTGTCGCATTTTTACCAATTTGATACTTCTATAACATTATATGACGAATGTCCTGTTTTGACTCCTTCATTTTAATTACGTGTAGGATATGGATATCAGGTTTAGGATA
>NW_016999840.1:461-1218 GCF_001483705.2 Eufriesea mexicana | reverse complement strand
TGCATCCATCCATACATCCATACACACACACACCCATACATCCATAATTCCATCCACCCATACGCTCATCCATCTATAGATACATCCATACATACATCCATACATACATCCATACATAAATTAAAACATACATCCATACATACACCCACACATACATCCACACATACATGCATACATAAACCCTTACATACATCCATACATACATACACACTTCCGTACAACCGTCCATCCATACCGCAATCCATCCATATATACAACCATACATACAGCCACCCAACAATACATGAATCCATCCATCCATCCATCCAGACATACGTCCATCCATCCGTATATCAGCCCATCCATACATATTCCCATTCATACATCCATCGATCCACAAATCTATCCATTCTTACACCCATCCATGTATACATCCGTTTATCCACACGTCCATACACACATAAACACGTCCATTCGTACTTCCATCATTCGATACAGCTATCCATCTATACATCCATACATATATATAACCATACATCCTTACATCCGTATATCCATACATTTGTACATCCGTACATCCACACCACCATACATACTTTAATCCGCCCATAAATTCCACCACCCATCCATACATACAACCACACGCACATCCACACATCCATACATACACCCATACACACATCCATACATACATCCATTCATACACCCATACACACATCCATACATACATCCATCCATACATCCATACTTACATCCGCACACACACCCATCCATACAT
>NW_016999840.1:0-381 GCF_001483705.2 Eufriesea mexicana | reverse complement strand
ATACATCCATACATATATCCTTTCATACATACATCCATACATCCATACATACATCAATACATACATGCATACATAGCCCCATACGTTCATCCATACATACATCCATCCACCAATCCACCAATCCGTCATTACATCCATGCATTCATCAGCACATACATCCATCCATTCATTCATCCATACATATATAGATCCATACATCCGTACATCCGTAAAACCATACACCCATACATCCATACATCCATACATCCACCAACCATATATCCATAAATCCACTCAATCGTACTACCATTCATCGATACATCCATCCATCCATACATCCATAGATATATGCTTACATATATCCATACATACATCCGTTCTTCCGTCCATCCACCCACACAT
>NW_016999839.1:0-883 GCF_001483705.2 Eufriesea mexicana | reverse complement strand
GAGCTGACATTCTTGCATAAATAATGTGGAAAGAATCTATCGGCATACTATAGCCACTGCAGTGCAATAGAATCTGTCTGGAATATACAATTTTATTGACATTTTCGACTCATATCGTGGTGAGCTCACTTTCATCGATTAATAATGAGGTAAGATTCTATTAGCGTGCTATAGCCATTGCAGTGCTATAGAATCTGGGTGGAAAATTGAATTTTATTAACATTTTCGGCTAATATCGTGGAGAGCTTACTTTCTTGCATAAATGAGGAGGAGGGATTCTATTGGCGTGCTGTAGCCATTGCAATGCTGTAGAGTCTGGATCGAAAATTCAAATCTATTGACATTTTCCACTAATATCGTTGTGAGCCGACTTCCTTGCATAAATAAGGAGCAGAGATTCTATTGGAGAGCAATAGCCATTGCAATGCTATAGAAAGTGGCTGGGAAATTCAATTTTATTGACATTTTCGACTAATATCGTGGTGAGCTCACTTTCTTTCATAAAAAAGGAGGAAAGACTCCACTGGTGCGCTATAGACATTGCAATGCAATTGCATCTGACTGGAATATTCAATGTTGTTGACATTTTCGGCTAGAATCGTGGTGAGCTAACTTTCTGGCATAAACAAGGAGAAAATATTCTATTGGCGTGCAATAGCCATTGCAATGCTATAGAGTATGGCTGGGAAATTCAATCTTATTGACATTTTCGGCTAATATCGTGGTGAGCTGACGTCCTTGCATAAATCAGGAGGAAAGATTCTGCTAGCTCGCTGTAGCCATTGCAGTGCTATAGAGTCAGGCTGGAAAATACAATTTCATTGACATTTTCGACTAATATCGTGGTGAGCTGGCATCCTTGCATAAATAAGGAGGAAAGATC
>NW_016999838.1:0-833 GCF_001483705.2 Eufriesea mexicana | reverse complement strand
CCACATAGTAGCATATTCATTGGTATAAAGTATCCGCCGTAAATTCTGTAGCAATCCTAGTATGGTCTATGGATAGTTCAATTATCGTTAGAAATATTGACACCTGGCAATGCAGAACTGAGTATATACTTATGAGGAGCAATGCTTATGCTGATCGCCTTATATAAAAAACAATCCAGTTATTATTAATTGATAGATAAATTGTCGCCGGAGGCATAGATGAACGGCAACCAGGTACAGAGTGTGGCCATCTACACAGTAATATAAAGAGCGCAATAATCTATTCGCTGATGATTTTGACTGCATAGAAATTCTCTAATGATCTATCCATGCATCAACAGTAGCGCCATATATACACAATTGTTAACGCAGTAATGAGTATATTCGTCTACCTCGTGCTATATCCATTACATAACTTCTACAGAGACTCTAGGATTGTCAATTGATAGATCAATTAACGCCAGAGATATTTTCAATCTACGACTGGGTACTGAGTATATCCGTCAAGGAAGAAATGTAGCTATTATTATAATCTGTTCACTGAAGATTTATATTGCATTGCAGTTCCAGAATGACAAAAAACATTTCAATTATCGCTCAAGATATCAAAAATTTACAATACTTTAGTAAGGGAAGCCATCTATACTCTTCTATAGCCACTGGGCTTATCTATCCACTGATTAGCTGCAATACATAGCAATAAGGATTAATAAATGGGTGAGTTATGGCTAGAGACAACAATACTTGACCATACAGTACAGCATACAGGCATCAACATTGTACTACAGGCGTTGGATTAACCTATTCACTGATGGCGCCAATTTCTTAGCAAT
>NW_016999837.1:0-2455 GCF_001483705.2 Eufriesea mexicana | reverse complement strand
ATCCAATCCCGTTAAGGAAATATTCACTCTACGCTGATAAATAAAAAATACCGGACTCAGAAGCCTTACTATTTTCGGAAAACGCACGCTCGAAACGCAAAAAAAGTATCCAATCCCGTTAAGGAAATATTCACTCTACGCTGATAAATAAAAAATACCGGACTCAGAAGCCTAATTATGGAAATATAAGCCAAAAAAGTAAACTGCGCAGCACGACCTGTCACCCACTTCCACTTGCGGCACTATTTTCGGAAAACGCACGCTCGAAACGCAAAAAAAGTATCCAATCCCGTTAAGGAAATATTCACTCTACGCTGGTAGATAAAAAAAACCGGAGTCAGAAGCCTAATTTTGGAAATATAAGCCAAAAAAGTAATCTGCGCAGCACGACCTGTCACCCATATAAACTCTCGTCTCTATTTTTCGAAAACGTACACACGAAGACAAAAAAAAATAATCAATCCTGTTAAGGAAAAAACCACTCTACGCTAATATGTAGAAAAAACTGAATCCGAAAGCCTGATATCGGTAATGGAAGGGAAAAAATGAAATCGGAAGCACGATTTCATGGCCACAGACTTTTCGTCACTATTATTTGAAACTGCACGCTCGAAACTGTTAAAAGGTCGATACATTTATTACAGGAAAGTCTATTAACGCTGTTATACCGAAGGAATCTAATCCAAAAGCCTAATTTCAAATACATATACGAATAAAGTAAACTGTATGGCACGATTTCGTAGTCAGTTGCACTTTTATCACTTTATTTCTCATATGCACCTTCACTTTTCTCCACATGTGGTATATTACCACCAAACAAATATTTACAATTAGTTATCCTGTCCTCGGTAACGTTCTCTCAATATCTTTAACGTCTATTGTGGTTCTTTTGTAAATATCACGACGATGTTGCAACAGTTGTTCAATCCGAAATAATAACAGATACTGTGTATTATTGTACTTGAATATTTAATTTGTCAGTTGCAGTAATTAAAACACTGATTAATGATAACACTACTTCACGAACCGTTTTGTTCAAGCACCGAAAGTTTCACTTTAACGTGCGTAAATATTCGACCATGTGTTACCGACATGTTGGATTCGCGTCGACTGGAAGTGTTCTACGATTGGACAAGCTATGTCCCGTTTCCGCGGGAAGATGCTTCGTCTTTGAATTAGCTATATGCTAAAGTGTGCTAAAGATGTAGAATATCAAACGATGTTTCTTATGTTTATTAATGTCCATCAAGCAAATACAAATATGTTTCTGTTACGAAAATGACAAGTTAAATAATGCTTATTTTCCACTACGAAAACGTTGTAAACTAAGAATGTTAATGATAAGAGTATCATATATAGTAGTATATATTATATATAAGTTACAAAATGTAGTACATGAGCATTATAACCACCTTTATTAAACATGCTTTCAAAAATTTCTATAAATGTACAATGAAAAACGTGTGGAAGCATTCTTAAATGTATAATACATATATATAAATTATGTAAATTAGTAAAATGTGTTAAAAACACGAATTTTAGTTTAATTTAGTTGGGTTGTAAGTAATAGAGGAGTCCTTTAGTTAAAATCAATTTTATCTACTGCTCAATTTATTTAACTTTAAAAAGTTGTCTTAAACACATATATATTAAAAAATATTGCTACAAAGAAGTAAATGACATTTTTATATGAAAAAATAATTGTACATATGTAAATTACTATACCTATTGTTATTGCAAATTATCATCACGAAGCATATATCGACAATAAACTATGTAATAACAATTATAAAAAGTTCGATAATCTTTGGAATATCAGTTAAGCTTGGAAAATTCCGTTTGATATCATAACGTATACATCGTAACTTAAGCCGCCTAAATTTGCTCTACTTGTATATAATAATTATACTTTATGATCTTAAACAGTGATCAAGAGCTATGAAATATCGATACGAGTTTTCACATTAATTTTACGTCAAATTATCTTCATTCTTCTAGTTTATCATTCTTCTTATATCTTTTCCCATTATCATTAGTCAATATCTGAGCCCCATACATTGTCTCATTGAATTTCACATCATATTCATTCTTCAACTGGTCCTTTTCTGGCCAATATATTACATATATATTATTTGGTACATATCCTAAAAATATTTCTTTGTAAGTTTTTGGTTTAAATGTGTGTACTAAACCTCTTTTATTCAACCCATAGACAATGCTAAAAATGTTTTCATATACCTTATGTTTGGCTTTCTCTCTCCTGTGCAAACCTCATAAGGACTTCTGTGATGGTCAGTTAACTTTGTTCGGTGTTTCATGTAGACAGCTGTATTAATTGCTTCTGCCCAATAATACATTGGTAAATCTAAATCCATCATAATTGCCCTTGTCATCTCTATGGTGGATTTGTTCTTCCTCTCAACAACTCCATTCCACTGCTGTATCCTGGCTGGAA
>NW_016999836.1:0-864 GCF_001483705.2 Eufriesea mexicana | reverse complement strand
CGCCATTGCTGGTCTCCGCAGAGCCAAGCGGAGCACATTATAGCACAGTAGAGGGCAAAAATCCACCGTACGACAGTGCAAGGCACAAAAGTCTAAGCAACCCAAACCTGACGCAGACCAACTGGAAATAGCCAAACGTAGCCTATCCCAAGCTAACGTGCCGAGACCACCATTCATGTCCTCTCCAGCTACAAGCAGAGCATATTAGAACAAATTAGAGCGCAGAAATCCATCGAATAGCAGTGTATAGCGCAATAGTCGAAGCTATCCTAAACTAACACAGGGTAATAAAACCAAGCGCAACCTAACTGGGACTAACGTGACGAGACCAACATTTCTGGCCTCCCCATAGACAACCAGAATATACTAGAGATGAGTAGAGCGCTGAAATCCACCGGTGAGGAGTGTATGGCACAAAAGTGTAAGCTACCCTATCCTAACCAAACCAAAGGTAACATGACCAAACGCAACCTAGCTTAGACAGGGGAGCCGAGACCAAGACTGCTGGTCTCCCAATAGCCAAGCAGAAGATACTAGAGCGCAGAAGAGCGCAGAAATCCACCGAATAGCTGTGTATTCACAAAAGTGAAGGACAGCCTATCGAAAATTAACATAACATGTCCTAACCAAACGAACATAACGCAACCTATCGTGCCTACACCACTATTTCTGATCTCCACAGAGCGATGCAGAACATATTAGTGCACTGTGGAACGCAGAATTCCAACGAACAGCAGTGTACAGCACAAGAGTCACAGCTATCCAAACCTAACACAGACAAACTTATCCTAATCAAACCTAGAATAACTCAGCCTAACGTGCCTAAACAATTATTGCTCGCCTCCCCATAGACGAGCATAGTAT
>NW_016999835.1:0-516 GCF_001483705.2 Eufriesea mexicana | reverse complement strand
GTAATGGCCTCTTATAACAAAAAGATATGGAGAATAGAGTGAGATTGAAAGGTATGTTGTATTCCTAATCTAAATAAATATTGATATGAGTAGTCAAAGTTAATGTTCATCGCTAATGTGTTAAATTCGAATAAAAGAAGTGACAAAAGGAAACGCATGTTATGCAGAATCAAGAAGCAAAAAAGATGCAGCATATGTATCAACAGAGAAATATGTGTGGCATCGACATGGAAATATGAGGAGCATTGAAGAGATGGAGAATGAACAAGTGGTAATAGTTATTACAGGTAAAGATAAATTAAATATACTGTATAAATGTTGCATTAAGGCAAACATGTGTAGAAGTATCTATGGGAACTTGTAAAATATAAAAGCAGCAAGAATGATGGTACTCTGGCACATCATGGACTTTATTAAGCTAATGTCAAGAGGAGGTAAAAGATATGCCTTATTTGCTGATGATTATTCGAGAAAAGAACCATTTGGTTGACTGATTTATAAATGACTAAAGATTTA
>NW_016999834.1:0-3391 GCF_001483705.2 Eufriesea mexicana | reverse complement strand
ATCTACATCGTACTGCTATACTCTGCTCGAATCTGGGGTGGCCAGCAATAGTGGTCTCGGCACTTTAGGTTGACTTAGGATTCGTTTGGTTAGGTTACATTTGTTTGTGATAGGTCTGACTAGCTATGACTTTTCTGCTATACGCTGCGGTTCTATGGAATTCTGCTCTCTACTACCCTCCAATATTTTCTGCATGGCTCAGGGGAGGCAAGCTATTGTGGTCGCTGCACGCTGGGTTGGGTCGTGTTAAGTTTTGTTATGTCACGGTTGGTTAGGTTAGTAGAGGGTAGCTTCGACTTCTTTGATATCCACGGCTATTCGGCGGATTTCTGCACTCTACTGTGATCTCATATGTTCAGCTTGGATATTGGAAGGATAGCAAAAGTGGTCTCGGCACGTTATGTTCTGTTATACTACGTTCGGTTGGGTTAGGTTAGGACTGGTTAGGTTATGGTATCGTCGACTTTTGTGTTGTGATATCTAGTCTATTCTGCGTGTCTATGTGGAGGTGAGCACTAGTGATGTAGTGCGGTTTGGTGGAGTTAGGTTACGTTTGGTTATGTTACGTTTCGTTTTGTTACGTTTGGTCTGGTTAGGATGGGGTAACCTTGACTTTTGCGTTGTACACTGAAACTCGGCGGTTTTCTGCACCCTAATGTGCTGTAATGTGTTCAGCTTGACTCTTGAACTACCAGCGATACTTGTCTTGGCGCGATAGCTGCAGTTAGCTGACGTTTGGTTAGGTAAGGTTTGTCTGTGTCAGGTTAGGTTGGTTTCGTCTTTTCTGCTATACACTGCCATTCTGTGGACTTCTGCGCCATCTCTCTTCTAATATATTCTGCTTTGCGTTGGAGAGGCGAGCAATAGTGGTCCAGGTACGTAAGATTGGATTACGTTGCGCTTGGTTATAACACGTCTTGTTACGTTAGGGTAGGGTAACTTTGACTTTTGTGTTATACACTGCTATGCGGTCGATTTCTGCCCTTTACTCTGGTCTAGTGTGATCTGGTTGGGTATGGGGAAGCCGGTAATAGAGGTCTCGCCAAGTTTCGTGGTTATATGCTACGCTTGGTTGGATTAAGTTAGCTACGGTTTGGCTTGTGTGGCCTTACTTTTCCGCTGTATGCTGCGATACCATGGGCTTCTGCTATCTATTCCCCTGTCATATTTTCCGCTTGGATCTGGGGATGCCAGCAATGGCGGTCTCGTCTCGTTAGGTATAGTTAGTTTACGTTCGGTTAGGAAAGGGCAGGTCACGTATGGTTGTGATATCTCCGACATTTGTGCTAGTCGCTGCTCTCTGGATGCTTTCGGCTCTCTGCTGTGCTCTTGTGTATTCTACTTGGCCCTGAGGAACCAGCAATAATGGTCCCGGCACGTTAGGTTAAGGTAGGTTGCGTTTGGTTATATTAGGATTGGACAGGTTAGGGTAGGGTAGCTGTGGCTTTTGTTCTGCACTATGATATTGGGAGTATTTCTACGCTATATAATTCTCTACTATACTCTACTCGACTCTGTCGAGGCCAGTAATCGTGGTCCCGTGTCGTAAGGTTGTTCAGGCTACGCTGGGTTGTGCTACGCTTGGTTAGGTTCGGAGGAGCTAGCTTTTATTTTTGCGCTGTACACGGCTATTCGGCGGATTCCTGCAGTCCACTGTGCTCCAATAAGTTTCGCTTGGCGCTGGGAGAGCCAGCAATTATGGTATCGTCATGTTACATTAGGTTTGGCTACGCTAGGTCAGGTTAAGTTGGGACACGTTTCGTCAGAATTTCCTTGACTTTTTTGATTTACACCGCGTTCGGTGAATTACAACCACCTACGTTGCACTACTATATTCTGCTCGACTTTGGAGTGGCCAGTAATGCTGGTCCCGGCACGTTAGTTTGATTTATGCTCCCTTTGGTTATGTTATGTTTGGCTTGGGTAGGGTAGGGCTATTCGGTGGACTTTGTCGCCATACAGTGCTCTAATACGTTCTACTTCGCACCGGGAAGGCAAAAAATTGTGATCTCGCCTCGTCAAGTTTAGTTATCCTTCGCTTGGTTTGGTTAGGTTTGGTCGCGTTAGGTTGTGATATATTTGACTCTTGTGCTATACTCTGATATTTGGAGGCCCTCTGCGCTCTACTGAGACCTAGTATTCTCTGCTCGGCTGTGGGGATTCCGGCAATTGTGGCCTCGGCACGATAGGTTTAGTTAGGATACGTTTGATTATGTTAAGTTTGGATGGGTAAGGGCAGAATAGCCGTGACTAATGCGCTGTACATTGTTGTTCCTTGGTTTTCTGCGCTCTACATTGCTCTACTACGCTCTGCTCGAATCTGTGGAGGCCAGCAGTAGTGGTCGTGGCACGAAAGGTTGAGTTAAGTTGCGTTTAGTCTGGTTAGCTTAGGTTAGGTTAGTGGAGCGTAGCTTTGACTTTTCTGCTATACACTGCTATCCGGTGGACTCCTGTGATCCACTGTGATCTGATATTCTCAGCTTGCCTCTGGGAAATACCGCAATAATGGTCTCGGCAGATTTTGCTGGGTTAGGCTACGTTTGGATGGCTTTGGTTGGGCCAGTTTAAGTTATGTCATCTATACTTTTGTGCTTTTCACTGCAACGCCGCCGATTTCTGTCATCTACTGTGCTCTATTATATTCTGCTTGGCTGCGGGGATGTCAGGGACAGCGGTGTAGGGCGTAAAGGTGTGGTTAGGTTACGTTTGCTTATGCTACGATTGGTTAGGTTAGGAGAGGACAACTTTGACTCATGTCTTTTACACTGCTATTCGGTGTAATGCTGAGACCTGCTGTGATCTGGTATGCACTGCTTTGCTCTAGGGAGGAAAGACTCTGTCGTCGCTACGCGTTATATATAGTTACGTTACGTTCGGCTATGTTAGGTTTGTTTGGGTCAGGATGGTATTCCCTCGACTCTTATACTGTGCATTGAAGTGCGGTGGACATCTGCGCCCTACTGTGCTCTGGTACGTTCTGTTTGGCTCTGACGTGGCAAGTGATAGTGGTCTCCCCAGGTAAGTTTGAGATAAGCTACGTTTGGTTATGTCATGTTAGCCACGGTTATATTTGGATAGCTTCGACTTCTCTGCTGTACACTACAGCACTATGGGTTTATGCTGTCTTCTGTCCACTAATGCGCTCCGCTTGCTCTGCTCAAGCCAGCAATAGAGGCAGCGTCACGTTAGTTTGAGTTACGTTGCGTTTGGTTACGTTATGATTGGTTAGGTTTGAATGGGCAAGCTTTGTATTTTGCGCCTTACGCTGCAATCCGGAGGACTTCTGCGCTATAGTGTGCCCTAATATGCCCTGTGCGTCTCTGGCGAGGCCAGCATTGGTGGGAACGGCACGATAGGCTTATATATCTTTCGTTTGGTTAGGTTATGTTCG
>NW_016999833.1:0-533 GCF_001483705.2 Eufriesea mexicana | reverse complement strand
CTCCTGGCCTCCCCAGAGCAACGCAGAATGTATTATAGCACAGTAGATCACTGAAATCCAGCTAGCAACAGTGTATACCACGAAAGTCAAAGCTATCCATACCTAAACCAAATTAGCGTAGCCTAACCAAACATAGCATAACTCAACATAACGTGCCGAGAACACAATTTCTGGCCTCGGCAGAGCCAAGCAGAACATACTAGATCGCAGTGGACCGCAGAAATCCAGCGAAGGTCGATGTATGCTACGTAAGCCATTGGTTATCGAAGCCTGACCCAGACTAACATAACCACCCAAACGTAGCGTAGCTCAAGCTAACGTGCCGATGCCACTATTACTGGCCTCACGAGAGACAAGCGGTGTATAGGAGAGCAACAATGGACGCTGAAATCGTCCGAACAACAGTGTATGTCGCAAAAGACGGAGACCACCTAGCCAAACGTAGCAAAACCTGACCTAACCGAACGTAACATCACTCAGCCTAAGACGCCGAGAATACAATTCCTGGCGTCCACAGAGAAAAGCAGGGAGTG
>NW_016999832.1:0-742 GCF_001483705.2 Eufriesea mexicana | reverse complement strand
GTAGCGCTCGCGGCACTTTGTGTTGAAATAGGTTGCGCTTGGTTTCGTTACGATTCGCTAGGTTAGCAGTGGATAGCTTTGACTTTAGTGCTATGTTCTGCGATAAGGTGGGCTTCTGGGCCCTACAGTGATTTAATGTCTTCAGCTTGGCTCTGGGAATGCCATCAATAGTGGCCTCTGCACGTAATGTTGGGTCAGGTTACGCACGGTTTGGATGGGTTAGGATATGTTTGGTTAGGATACCTTCAACTTCAGTGATGTACACTGCTCTTCGGAGGACTTCAGCGCTCTACTGCGCGCTAGCATGTGCTCCTTGGCTCTGGGCCGAGGGCGGCCTCAACGGCTTCGGCACGTTTGGTTGAGTTATGTTAGGTTAAGTTTGTCTACGTTCTGTTGGTTTGGTTTATGCTTATGTAGCTTTGACTTTTCTGACATACACAGCGATTCTATGGATTTCTGTGTTGTGCTCTCCACTTATGCGTTCTCCTTCGCTCTGTGGAGGCCAGCAGTAGAGGTCCCGGCATGTTAGGTTTAGTTGGGCTACGTTCGGTTCTGTTACGGTTGCCTATGTTAGGAGTGGATTGCTTTGACTTCAGTGCTATAGTCTGCTGTTAGGTGGATTTCTGCGCACTACAGATCTCTAATATTTTCAGCTTGGCCCCCGGGAGGGACAGCTATAGTGGCCTCAGCGCGTAATACTGTGTCAGGTTACGCCCGGCTTGGTTGGATTAGGCTACGTTTG
>NW_016999831.1:0-849 GCF_001483705.2 Eufriesea mexicana | reverse complement strand
ATTTAAGGATGTGTGGATGGATGGATGAATGAATGGACGGATGTATGGATGTATGGATGTATGAATGTATGTATGGATGGATGTATGGATGCATGTATGGTTGGATGGATGTGTGGATGGGTGGATCTATGGATGTGTGGATGTATGGATGTATGGATGGTTGGATAGATGTACGAATGGATGTATGGACGTATGGATGTATGGATGTATGGATGTATGGATGTATGGATGTACGTATGTATGGATGTACGAATGAAAGGATGTACGGGTGAATGGATGTGCGGATGTATATATGTACGCATGTATGGATGTATGGATGTATGGTTGTGTTGATGGATGGATGTATGGATGTATGTAAGTGTAGTTGGCAGGATATATGGATGGATGGATGTATTGATGTTCAGAAGTATGGATGCATGAATGTATGCTTGTATGGATGTATCTATGGATGTTTGTATGGATGTATGTATGGATGTATGGATCGATGAGTGGAAAGATGTGTGTATGACTGTATGTATGCACGAATATACTTGTGTATGTATGGATATATGTAGTGATGTATGTATGGATGTCTGTATAGGTGGATGGATTGCTGGAAGTATTTATGTATGGATGGATATATGGAAGGATGTATGTATGGTTGGATGTATGTATGGATGAATGGCTGTATGGATCGATGGATGTAAGGATGGATTGAGGTATAGAGGAACGGACGTACGGGTGTATGGATGTATGGGTGTATATATCTATGGATGTTTGGAAGCATGGTTGTATGGTTCGATGGATGTATGGATGGGATGATGTATGGATTGATGGATGTATGGAAGGGTGGATGTATGGATGGATGGA
>NW_016999830.1:0-1014 GCF_001483705.2 Eufriesea mexicana | reverse complement strand
AAATTCAATATTATTATTAATTTATTATTTTATTAATATTAGTTTAATACTTACAAATATTTTATGACACCAATGCTTCGTTAGTACTAAAATGATGAATAGCTAGAGAAGTGGCTTTATAGATGTAGAAACAATCGTAAAACATAGGTGCACAAATGTTATTTATTAATAAACAGAACTTTGGATATATAAGATTATTAATATATAAGATTTTATATTTTATGTAATGTAGCCAGTGCAATGCCTCGAAAATGTCTCATTGCTAACTGTAAGAATATGTAGTAAAAAATGTAAAATTTAAAAAATGAAATCTAACATTCACAGTGCTTCTTCAAGGATCGTTGCAAGGTCAAGTAAGTATCGATATTACACATATCTCTACATATACTACAACTTTATCTGAAACATGATTTTTTAGTCTTTCAAATGTATTTAACAGGCATACTGGAAACGGACACATTACGCATATGAATTTTTTCAAAAGATTTATCATACTAATCATCATAATATCAACCGGAAATTGCTTAGAAGTTTATTCGATAGTATATGTTATACACGCTTTGTTATTAAATTTTAACTAAATTAATAAATAAAACTAGGTAAAATCAATTTCGAAAATTCATGGAGATCCGTAGTTTAATTTTTTTCAGAAGCTTACGAAATTATAAATATAGGTAACCCTCCTATAACACGGTAGATAGGTTCCTAGAAAATACCGTGCTGTGTGAAACCGTGTTGTACGAGACCCAGAGCTAGTACAAAAAGGGGGGTTACGTTCCGAAAACTTACTAGAAACAAATTTTTTTTAATTCTACATGAACAAATTAATTTTTATTAAAAATATAAATGTATGTACAACACAAAACAAAATAAAATAAAAAAAAAATATTATTTTACTTTAATGCAACTTTAATTTAATAAATTTCTTCGTCACTGCTCATGTAGAAGTATAGTGTTGTACAAAGGTTTTTGCAATTTTCTTATTGTGTTAGAAACCGTGTTATAGGATGCCGT
>NW_016999829.1:0-699 GCF_001483705.2 Eufriesea mexicana | reverse complement strand
TATTACTGGCCACCCCAGAGTCGAGTAGAGTATCGTAGATCACAGTAGAGCCCAGACGTCCATGGGATAGCTGTGTTGAACACAAGAGTCAGAGATATCATGACCAAACCGAAACTAGCCTAACCATATCAAACGTAATGTAAGTAAACCTAACATGCCGCGACCGGTATTACTGCCCTCCAAATAGCATATTAGATGAGAGTAGGGCACAGAGATCCATAGAATTGCAGTGTAGAGTTGAAAATTCTAATCAATCCTGTCCAAACCTGAGCAAGTATAACGTAAAAAACGTAGCATAACTTTACCCAACGTGTCGAGAACAAAATTGCTGTCCTCCCCAGAGCCAGGCAGAGCATGATTGTGTACAGTACAGCGCAGAAATACACCGAACAGCCTTGTGTAGCTCGAGAGTCAAGCCCATCTTCTCCTTCGTAATCAAACGTAACACAAGCTGACGTAGCCTAACACAACCTAACCTGGCGAGACCACTACTGCTGTCCACCGCAGAGGCGAGCAGGGTATAGTAGAGCAATGTAGAGCGCAGTAATCCACTGAGTCGCAGTGTATAGGAGAAACGCCAAAGCTACCCAAACCTAACACAAACAAATGTAACCTAACCAAACGGAGAATAACTCGAAATAACGAGACGCGACTACCTTGTCTGGACTCCCCAGGCCGTAGAATACTGCGGTAGAGCGA
>NW_016999828.1:1348-2483 GCF_001483705.2 Eufriesea mexicana | reverse complement strand
TTTGGCTTGTCTCCGGGAAGGCCAGCAATTGTGGCATCTGCACGTTACGTTAGGGTCAGGTTGCGTTCGGTGTAGGTTGGGTCAGCCGAAGTTAGGTCAGGATAGCTAAACTTTTGCCCTGTGCACCGCTATTCGGTGGATCCATGCGCCCTACTGCGATCTAGAATGTCCTGTTTGACTCTGGGAATGGCAGCAATAGCGGTCTCGGCACGTTAGTATGTGTTGGCCTCTGTTTCGTTATGTTATGTTGGGTTGGGTTCGATTTTGGTAACTTTGGCTTTTTGATTCACACTGCGATCCTATGGATCACTGCGCCTTACTTTCCACTAATTTTCTCTGCTTTGCACTGGCGAGGCCAGCAATATTTGTCGCGGCACGTTATGATGTGTTAGGTTACATTTGGTTATGTCATGATTTGTTAGACTGGGAGAGGTACTTCCACCTTAGCGCCATAGTCTGCTTTTGGCGGGAATTCTGCGCCATATAGTGCTCTAATGCTTTCAGCTCGGCTCAGGGTAGGTCCGCAATAGTGGTCTCTGCAGTGTATGTTGAGTCAGGTTACTTTAGGTTAGGTTTGGACAGTATAGCTTTAACTTTTGTACTGTGCGCAGCAATTCGTTGCGTTTCTGCGGTCTACTGTGCTGTTGTATGCCCTGCTTGGCTCTAGGGAGGGCAGCAATGGTGGTCTCGGCGCGTTATTTTTAGTTATGCTATGTTTGGCTATCGAATGTTGGACTGCGTTAGGTTTGGGTTGCTTTGTCTTTCCAGATATATACTGCGATTCTATGGATTCCTGCGTACTGCTCTCCGCTAATGTGTTCTGCTTGGCTCTGCGGTGGCCAGCAATATAGGACGCGGCACGTTAGTTTGGGTTATGTTACGTTCGACTACGTTACGTTTGGTTAGGTTAGGAGAGGGTAGCCTTGACTTTAGTGCTGTAGTCCGCTATGAGGTGGATTCCTGCGCCATACTGTGCCCTAATGGTTTCAGCTTGTCCCCGGGAAGGCAATAAATATTGGCCTCGGAACGCTATGTTGGGTCTGGTAACGTTCGGATTTGCTAGGTAATGTTATGTTTGGTCAAGGTACCTTTAACTTTTGTGCTGTAGACTGCTATACGGTAGATCTCTGCGCTC
>NW_016999828.1:0-371 GCF_001483705.2 Eufriesea mexicana | reverse complement strand
ATTCGGGTTGTGTTGGGTTACGTTTGGCTATGTTAAGTTTGGTTAGGTTGAGAGAGAGTACCGTCGACTTTAGAGCTCTAGTCTGCTATTAGGTGGATTTCTGGGCTCTACCGAGCTCTAGGGTGTTCATCTTGGCTGCGGGAAGGCCAGCAATAGTGCCCCCGGCACGTTACGTTGAGCCACGTTACGTTCTGTTAGATTGGGTTAGGCTAAGTTTGGACTGGATAGCTTCTACTTTTGCGGTGTACAATGACATTCGGTGAATCTCTGCGCCCTACTGTGCTCTATCATGACCTGATTGGCACTGTGGAGGCCATCAATAGCGATCTCGTCATGATAGGTTCAGTTATGCTATGTTTGGTAATGTTCTG
>NW_016999827.1:0-742 GCF_001483705.2 Eufriesea mexicana | reverse complement strand
AAATAACTTTTCCATTTGCTTCTAGAAAATATTGATCGGTTTATAATTTGTTTTTGTTGGCAACGGCCGATTCGCGATTTCTTTGGAAATGGTATCCTACACTATTTTTTCGTTTCTTCACTAACAAATAGTTATAAAAGAAGTTTTAAAAAATTCTTACAGTATCCTCAACTGTCTTATATTAAAATTGCCATAAAAATTTTGGCAAATATTTTAAACTTTGCAATATATTTGTTGGCGAGGGAAATAATTTAACTATCAATACATATTGTACATTTTATTTTATAATTATAGGCACTCAGTGTGATTATGTTCTTGAAGTGTTGTAAAGATATATAAAGCATAAATTATATTTCTGAAGTATTGTAAAGATATATAAAATAAATTGAGTATTGTTTTTTTCAATTTGAAGCATCTTAAATTACGTCGAATGGACTTGGGCTTCTTCAAATTTTATAAGGAATCTGGTTGTTAATTTTGAAAGTGGCCTAACTCCATTCTCGGTAAGAAAACGCATATTATTCGCTTAATAATTGTCGTTATTTTAATAGAAACTATAAATTTAACTTCTTTAGATACACTTAATCCATTCGAGACGGCGATTCTTTTCGAACACGGTTCCCAGGAGCGAAATTTTTGTTTTCTTTATATTGTTCATTTTTAATAAAAAAAAAAACTCGTTTACTATGGAAATCACCCAATTCGTAAGTGAATTCACATAAATAAGATGATTGCACTCCGT
>NW_016999826.1:0-645 GCF_001483705.2 Eufriesea mexicana | reverse complement strand
GAGCCATGCAGAGCGTGAAACTCTCCGAATTGCGGTGTATAGCACAACGGTCAAATGAATCCTATCCTAACCTAACCAATCGTAGCGTTACCAAACGCAGCCTAGCACAGCCAATCGTGCATTGACCACTATTGCCGGCCTCCCCATATTCGGACAGTGTATAGTACGGCACAGTAGAGCGCAGAAAGCCACCGAATAGCCGTGAATAGCGCAAAAGTAAAAGTAGCCTGTCCTAACCTTGCCTATCGTAACATTTTCAAGCGTAACATTACGCAATCTAACATGACGAGACCAATATTGCTGGCGCTCACGGGGACAATGAGAGAGTCCTAGAGCACAGTAGTGGGCAAGAATTCACTGCACTGCAATGAGTAGCACAAAAGCAGCAGATAACCTAACCCAAGCTGACCGAACGTAACCAAACCAAACGTAACATAACCTAACGTAACCAAACTCAATCTAACGTACAGAGAGTACCATCACTGCCCTCCCCAAAGCACATCAGAACATACTAGGGTAAAGAAGAGCGCAGAAAACGGCGGAATGGCAGCATATAGAAGAATTGTCAAACCTAACCGGAGCAAGCTTAGCCTGACCTAGGCAACCGAAAATAACCTTACTCAACCTGGCTTGACACGACCACTA
>NW_016999825.1:0-463 GCF_001483705.2 Eufriesea mexicana | reverse complement strand
CAGGACCCCAACGGGTAGCGGTGTACAGCACGACGGTCAGGGGTACCCTAATCAAACTTAACCAACCCTCAAAGAACCAATCGTAACCCAACTCAAGCTAACTTGCCACGACCACGAATTCCCGCCTCCCCAGAGTCGGACAGAATATGGTAGAGCAATGCTGAACGCAGGAATCAGCCGTGTAGCAGTGTGTAGAACAAAAGCCTGGGATATCCTACCCTAACCCGGCAAAACCTAAACTATCCAAACGTTGCATAACTCAACATAACGTGCCTCGAACACTGCTGCTGGCTTCCCCAGAGCCAATTAATGTACAGTAGGGCAGGGTAGATCGCAGAAATCCACCGATTAACAGTGTATAGCACGAAAGACGAAGCCATAAACAAACCATAATCAAACATAGCCCAACCTAACCTAGCAATGCATAACATAACACATAATAACATGCCACGACCTCTATTGC
>NW_016999824.1:0-864 GCF_001483705.2 Eufriesea mexicana | reverse complement strand
TTTAAGTTACGTTGGTTCGGGCTAGGTCTGGATAGCTCTTACTTTTCTGCTGTACACCGCTGTCCCATGGATTTCTGCGCTCTACTGTGCTCTACTATACTCTGCTTGTATCCGCGGAGTACAGCAATAGTGGCCATTGCACATAATCTTGAGGTATGTTGCGTTTGGTTATTTTAAGGTTTGAATGGTTAGGTAACAATGGATGGTACTTTTGTGCTGTACACAGCTATAAGTTGTATTTCTGCCCTCTGCTGTGCTCTGATATGTCCTGTCTGGCACTGGGTGCTCAGTAATTGTGATTTAGGCACGTTAGATTGCGTTACAATACCTTTGCCTCTGCTACGTTTGGTTATGTTAGACTAGGGTAGCTTCGACTTTTGTGCTATAAATTGCTATTCGGTGAGTTTCTGTACGCATCGTTGCTCTACTGTATTCAGCTCTGGGGAGGCCAGCAATTGCGGTCGCCGCACGATAGGTAGAGTTATATCACGTTTTTGCTTAGGTTACGATCAGCTAGGTTAGGAGGTGATTGCTTTGTCTTCTGTGCTGTACACTGCTATTCTATGGACCTGTGTGCTCTACTGTTCCATATCATATTTTGCTTGCCTGTGGGGAAGCCAGCAATAGTGGTCGCTGCGCGTTATGACTAGTTTTTCCAAGTTTAGATAGGTTAGGTTAGGCCTGGTTAGTCTATGATATGTTTGACTTTTGTACTATACACTGCTATTCGGCCTATACCTGTACAATGTATAGCTCCAACAGCATCTGCTTTTCTCTGGGGGTTAGCAACAGCGGACGTGGCACGTTTAGTTGCGTTACGATACGTTTGGAGGGGATGGCTTTGACTTTTGTGCTATACACGGC
>NW_016999823.1:0-570 GCF_001483705.2 Eufriesea mexicana | reverse complement strand
TCGTGGCGAGTTAACTTTCTTGCATAAATAATGAGGAAAGAATCTAATGGCGTGCTATAGCCACAGCAATGCTGTACCGTCTGCCTCGAAAATTCAACTTCATTGACATTTTCGACTAATATCGTGGTGAGCTATCTCTCTTGTATAAATAAGGAGCAAAGATACTATTGCCGCGCTATAGCCATTACAATGCTAAACAATCTGCCTGGAAAATTCAATTTTAACAACATTTTCGACTAATACCGTTGTGTGGTAACATTCTTGTACAAATAAGGATTAAAGGTACTATTGCCGTGCTATAGCTATTCCAATGCTATGGAATCTGCCTCGAAAATGCAACTTCATTTACATTTTCGACTAATATCGTGGTGAGGTAACTTTCTTACGTAAATACGGAGGAAAGATTCTATTGGCCAGCTATGGACTCTGCAATTCTATAGTATCTGGATAGAAAATTCAGTTTTATTGTCATTTTCGGCTAATATCGTGGTGAGCTGTCATCCCTGTATAAATATGGAGGAGAGATTCTACTGGCGAGCTATAGCCATTGCTATGCTACAGAATCTGGCT